>NC_061144.1:5312067-5621353 GCF_905220365.1 Vanessa cardui | reverse complement strand
ATGATGAGTTCAATTTTATATGATTGCTTATATAAAATTAATTAATTTTCTATTATATATACATTTCTGAATTGAGTTAGTCCAATAGTAATTTATAAATTATAAATATATATTTCGGGTCTAACCCGTGAATGCATCACTGAACTTTCATATGCGATAATTTGTGATTATAAATCATCACGATATGAACAAAACGGATGAATTAATCGGGTCAGGTGATTTAGTGAGGGGACTTTGTAAAAGTATGTCAAGATAGCACCTCCTTTTAAGACGTTCTAAGCGAATAGTAAATATTAAGTTTAGTAGGTTTCTGATTTGAAAGGTGACTAAGCCACGTAACTACAGGGCTCTACAAGGAACTGCAAAGATCATACTATCTCCCAATTGTAGTTTGTCCCAAGGATTGTTAGGATTAGCGGTCTAAGAATTAATACCGCTTAAATAAATATATGTGGAATCGTCAAAAAGTTTAATTAGGATTTATTTATTTTTTATCGTACACACTGGCGACGTCAGTATGTAGTAGAACACATGACAGCTAAAAATGTCTGATAACAAGTATAAGCCTAAGTCCTCGTTATATGTATTAAGTAAAAAATACTCTAGCCTAGCTTAATCAAGAAATCTTCTCTTCAAGAGGACAAGCTTGAGCTGCAGTCATAGTAAGTGGCAGTGTTATAACTTTACATTTCAAATTTCGAATTTAACTAACAATTATTTAATTTGTGGTTAAACTATTCAAACACGAACTGTCTAGACAAGTCATTCTACAACTGAAATTCGCTTAGAAGAGAAACGGGTGGGATGAAACCTAAAATAAAAACGCACATTTAACACAGCAATGCGCACAGATAAAGAAGCAATGACGCTGAAGGTAATGGGCGAATGCCAGACAGTCATTTATAACCTACAGAATAAATTATTTATATAGAGTCAAATGAGTTTTTACTGTTGCTGGCATAAATACAATGTCAAATTTTTGATAAAAAATGGTTGTGTTTTTGTTTTTGAAAAATGATATACTTCCTCAATATAAAAATTAAATATGATTGTTAATAATATAAATAAACTTTAGTCATAAAAGAAAAATTTAGTATTGTACATGTATATGGTTACAAAAATAGGTTTGAATATTAAACCTCTTTATCGATTTTTTATTTCGTTGAATTTGTTTTGTTAATTATTTTATTTAACAGATTAAATAAGAATTGAATATTTTTTGTCTATATTCTAATTGAGATTTCAATAATTTTGAAACACTCAGATTAAAATGTGCGCAAAATGTCATGGACACAATTTTCAGTAAGTTCCATAGTTAGTTTAAATATTTTTAAATAATATTATACACAAATTTATGAATGATTATATGTCGCTTTAACACCTCGAGACTAGGATAAATAAAGAAACTATATAAAAAAAAAATGTTTTCGACGATTTTTGCAGCTATACTTAAATAAAGAAAGTAAGACACTGTAAGCCGAACTTTTGGGCAGACATCCATCTATAAGATTTATTAAGTAAACTGTAACATAAGTTATAAAAAAGTTAGAAAATAAAAGAACACGAAACCTAAACATTAACAGAAAAAAAACTATAAACCGTAGACTATAAATAAGTTTTATTTTCCAAGTAATGCGACGAACCAATTTATCTGCAATTCAAAATAAATTTCGAAGGAATTAAATTCGCTGTAGGGCTTCGCATTTCGTGATTGGAATATCGTCTTAGTAAAATATTGTTGACATAAGAACGAAGGTAGCAATCCGTAAATGTCTTATTTACAGTCAGTAAGTTGGATCAGAATTAGTTCCGAGATGTGTTAGTATCGTCAAATTTTCACCATTGTACAAGAATCTATTTATTATGGATATATTGCTTTTTTTCTAGATTTATTTTTAAAACTACTTCGTTTGACCAAGGAGGCATTAGTCTAGTTGCTCGGAAAGATAAAATGAAACAGATATAGAGGTTTTGGGTTCAAACCTCCAGTCGGACCAGTGTAAAACAATTGGGTTTTTCCTATTGAAGAATTCGCAGTAATAGTCCAGAGTCTGGACTGAAAGTGTGTAAACCGTCTCTTGGAAGAGAAAGCCGTTGCTTGAAGCCTTGTCTTACTCGTGAAATCTTTTTGTTCTTGTCGGAGAGACGTGAGAGACGTAGAGAGTGAGTCTGTGTACTAGTATGTGCACATAATTGTGGACTATAATATATCTTCCTATTGGCTACTTTCCCTGGATTGCCGCTATAGCCAAAATCGGTCATGACGACATCATCACTGTTAAATAACAAGTTGTGAATACTACGACATAATCTTTTTTGATTCAATATAAATTATAATTCTGGACAAGCAATATCGCATTTGTGTCACCTCTTACAAGTATTCACGTAGCTTTCAGGTATCCACGCTATCATGACACATCGAAAATTTATGGAACACTTAATGTGTATGATGCAAAGTACATGCTACTCTTGTTATGAAATAATCCTGAGCAAGACAGCGTCGACTTCCATGATAAAATAATAAATATAAATAAAAAATAAATGATGCCACAAACGAACAAATGTGTCCACCACTACCGTGGACGTTTTGAAAATAATTAAAACCGTCTGTTTTTTTATCACTACATAGTATAAAACAAAGTCGCTTTCTCTGTCCCCATAGGGAAGGTATGCTTAAATCTTTAAAACTACGCAACGGATTTTGATGCAATTTTTTGTATATAATACATGAACGAAAGAGAGAAAATGAAAGAAACACTGAAAATTCTAGAAATTTTTAAAATGATATTGTAAATAAGCAAATTCTGTAGTACATTTAGCATCAGGTTGCATTCTAGCCGAGGCGGGTCGTTAGTATCATAGAAAATACATTAAGAATCTGAGCCATGAAACTAATAAAAGAAAAATATTGTTTTGCTATCTGACGTAATCGTAACGAATCAAACGAGACAAGAAAACTCTCTCGGCAGTACACAATGCGTTACTTAATTGCTGTCAGCCCTAGTGCCCTTGAGAGTGTCATCGGGGACAACGAGAGTGGGACTCCGTCGAAAGAAGAAATGCTCATTTGACGGCTTTAAATTAGAAATGACGTGCATGCTTAAAGCGCTTTGTTAGAACTTACCTCGGTATTTCCATTTGAAAATATATAATATGTTTTCCATTCCATATTTTGAAGACTTTTATATTTTAATTGTATAGGATGAATTCCGAATGTTTAGTATTCGTTAGTCATCCCTGAGATGCCTTTGAGCAGTTCACGTTGATAAAATAAATAAAAAGTGTTTTATTAAAGCTAAAATTTCGGTAAATATAGACATTTATTATTCTATCTATAAGACTACATAGGTGTAAAGAAATTATTAACAAGTCGATCCAGTGACTAGCTATAAGGCAGCATATTCTGATCTCTAGATTCTAAACCCTATTGGTTTTCCAGTATATTTTTCTCTATTGGCATTGTTAAAATTTCCGTGTAATGTACTTAAGCCCCTTTGGTCCTGCACCTGATTATTTTCCAGTATAAAATTTGCTACAATGTCGGTTAGGAGACATCAGCATTAATAAATAACATTTAGACATTAAATCGGCTGTTGTAGTAACTAAATATTTGTGATTATATTTATGAATACAATTTTAGTCAACATTCAAAATAATTTACTATAGTAATAACAATAAAATAGAATTTTAATTTATTTAAAGTAAAATAAGTCGTGTCATTTCTATTCAAATTATTCCAACTGACTTTAATTAAGAGTGAAATTGACTTTTATGAAGCCTTCTGAATTTTCTCATTGTAAAGTTTGAATTGTAAGCTTAGCATATTATGATGTTTTGTATTTTATATTATAATTAAGCTGTTGCAGTGCAAATTGTTATGGATAACATTTTATTGTTCTAAAAATATTCAATAAATTCTGGGTGAGTTAATTGATTTCAGGTTTTATTTGAAACATTTATAATTGGCGCTTTAGGGTTAAGGCTGATTCGTTTTCCGTGACGACAAACGGCTTTCTTGGGTCGTTATGCTCTCCAATTTCTCTCTTTACTCGTGCCTTGTATGCATCTATTATTATAAAAATATATTGTTATCTTTATTAATTATAACCTCTAGTTTTTTTAGGCACAGTAAACAGCCTGTAAATTTTCCACTGCTAGGCTAAGGCCTCCTCTCTCATTGAAGAGAAGGTTAGGAACATATTCCACCACGCTGTTCCAACGCGGGTTGGTGAAATGCACATGTAGAAGAATTTTTCTTCACCGCCGAGCACGAGATGAATTGTGAATACAAATTAGCACATGAATATTCAGTGGTGCTTGACTGGGTTTGAACCCGCAATCTTCGGCTAAGATGCACGCCATCTTTGCTCATTTTTTTCAATTATTATTATAAATTTCGATTAGTCATATGTCGAATAAACGTGACAGACAACTTTTTGATAATCTATCGATCATCAAAAAGTTGTCTGATTTCTTAGATTAGATGATTCATCTTGATTTTTTGCTGTACACATATTTTTTTTTTGTTATTATTTTAAAGATATACATATTAAGCCTGTAGTGGTGTATCACATTGTACAAGAACTTGATTCTCACTTTTACTTAATAATTTGTGAATATACTCAAGTTGTTTCGAAAAATCTATAAATAAATTACTTATAATATTAAAAACAATTACATAATTATTCTTTGAATCAAAATAATTCTGAAAATTAAAATCAAATACTTGATATTTAGTCATTTGATTTAACAATATTAATAATGTATATACTTAAAATACAACGATTGTGTTGATTCTTGCTAACGGATAGGACCTATATTTGGCTTTGCGAGTCTGTGTGTATATAGTTTCCATACATATATTTGACTAGCAATGTTTGATTAACTTTTTTCCTGCCAGAACTTAATGTAGAATTGCTACGTGTTCCTATTAAAGATCATGGATGAAACAAGGCATTAACTTTAGACATAGGGAAAAACGTAAGTTTCGTATCCCTCGGAATCCGTTTTTCTCGGAACCAAAAGGCTCTGTAAGTTAATTAAGAATTTAAGCAAATGTCTGTCTGTATCTTAGCTCGTAAGAGAGGTAACAGGAACTCTTTTGCTCTTAATAATGTGACATGCATGCTCAGTTGAATAGCAGAGGGTAATAAACCAATAAACAAATTCATTTTCTTATTTATAATATTAGGCGGGATCAACGTTGAGTTTCATTTTCATTTAATCACTGAATATACCATTACCACTTGGTTCCGCTTTTACTTGAAATGGATATTAAATTGCGGCATTATACAGATAATATAATAAGTAGTAAATACCTATAATAAGTTTTGTAATATTTTCGGACCAATTTTGGCCTAAAAACCATTTTTGACTGATATTGTTTTCCACCAATTTATCTATACTAATGTTATAAAATATGAATATTGCTCTATCTGTCTTTCCGGCGCCCTTTCACTACCACACCAATGAACCGAATTTGATGTTTGCTATGAAGCAAACTTGAAGTCCAGGGAAGGACATAGGCTCCTATTTTTTGCCTGACACGTAACAACGAACCGCATAAAACGGTAGCGAAGCTGCGGGTGACAACTGGTATGAAAATACAGGCTACTCGAAAAAGTCACTATTAGAGCCCATTGGAATGGTTATCTTAAAGAGATAAATTAGGCTTTATACCGGTGGTTTTCTGAAGAACGAGGGCAAAATACTATCAAAATCCTAACTTCGGACTGTTACTGATTTTAAAAGTAAAGGTCCATAACTGTTACATCAACCTGGATGAATGGAGAACTCATTGTAGGATCGGCTTAATCAGCCCAATCAGATTGGAACTTTATTTATATAGAAAAAAACTGAAAGAGAAAATGTGTGTTTACGTCTTAGAGCAAATTCAGAACCTCACGAGTAGCTAGTACCAAATAAACCAAATTTTCTTTGAAAAATGATTTTGTTTTCGAGAAAGGCTCTATTAATATCAATTACACGCATGACATATTGCTACAGAATAAATGAAAAAAGAAAAAAACATACTAATATATATTTAAAAGCAATTAATTTCCACGGCAAACAGGATTTTAATAAATGGACAGCATCCCACTGGAACAGATAGGCTATCAATAAACTCAATTCATTTCGAGCTTCAACGCTTCGGTTGGTACTAAATTAACAACTGCGCCCTTTAAAAAAACGCTGAAATATGGGGGTTCAATAAAACCGGTGTTCTTTATTATGAAATTATTGGTTTTGTTCGGAGTTTCGCCGTTTTCACTTACGGCTTTTTTACACATTTAAATATCAACTTTTGTGTCCTGGTTTGCTTTGCATATAATAGTCATATTGAAAAGCGTAAATGGTAATTTTACGTACATTAAACTTAATATAGAATATTCTGTATATTATTAACATTGTCGTATTTCAAGGTGGTGAGATAAAGGTACCAGAAACTTTCTCATATGTTTGTTAAAAACATATATAGGTGATGGTGATGATAGGCGGGCAGGTAACGATTATTTGATGGTAAGCAGTCGGCCAAAAAGGGCTATTACAAATATTAATTTCTTACACATTAATAGAATGAGCCAGTATTTTTACAAGGACAATTGACATATAACATCTTCATCCCAAGGTTGGTGGCGCATTAGTGCGATTTGATGGATGGGTAATATTTTTTACAGCGGCAAGGTCTATTGATGGTGGTGGCTCCTAAAATTGGAGGCCTTTTTTCCATTCATAAAAAGGTGCTGTAGAAATACAATTGTACATACTTATGACTGTCTGACAAGCGGTTTCCAAGTAGGTTTCTATTCCTATAGTAAAGAAGTTGATAAATTTATGCTTATTTATAAAAGATATAAGAAACTAGAAATAAATTTGCACTTAACAAGATGTGTTTACAATATTTCGTTCTGAAATAAAATGGTACTGCGATTTATGAGTCACTATATATGAATTGACTCTATAGTGCACAATGCGTGCGTAAAAAAAGTAAACCCGCTATTCCCTCACTTTTCCAATCCTCGACCGGAGAAAGTAAGGCTTAGGATGGCTTACGTGTTTCCTGAAACACGGGAGAGAACAATGCCAATTTTAAAGCTGTGAGCTGCTATTGGGAATTTCTGGACAAAAAACCTGTACGTTTTACACGCAGTTACAGTAGGTGTCTGCATGTATTTGCATCCATTTGTAAGCATATCGCTTTATTTTAAGTCATTTATTTTATTTATTGACGACCTCTGTGGTGTGTACACCGGTTTTCATGGGTACGCCACTCCGAGGTCCCGGATTCGATTCCCGGGCGAGTCGATGTATATTATCATTAGTTTTCTATGTTATCTTGGGTCTGGGTGTTTGGTTTGGTGTGTGGTACCGTTGTTACTTCTGATTTATCGTAACGATTTGCATTATGATAAATCAGAATGCTTTAGTTACTTACAATGGGATCAGTACAGATAATCTCACATTTTTATATTTATTTATTTATGAGTTTCCAACAAAATATATACACTAAATACAAATAAAATTCTTAAAATTATAAGGGTTACTCAAGTTATGTGCTCCTTCAATAATAGGGGACTATAGCATGCATAGAAAAATATTTTTAAACTAAAATAAAATAAATAGTGAGAAAGTAATACAAAGCAATAAATATACAAATGAGAATCTTAAAATTAGGAACAAGCTTATTAACTAAACTTTTTTATTATTGTATTAATATTATAAGGTTAAAATTTTAGTGAGACACACTCAGTGTTATAATAAGTATCTTTACTAAAAGAAATTATCTACATACATACTCGGGTAGGTTAGCCTTGAAAAATGCAATTTTCAATTTTATATAAAAATGTTAAATACGAAATCCTTAACCGTACACATATTTTGTCTTAAACAGTAATTTGTCTTGTAAAATGGTTGTACTGGCCCCACTGTGAGCCAACTTAACTGGACCCCTGCCAAGTATGAAAGAGCGTAAAGCTGAGGTGCCAACTGCCAAGCCATTTATCAGCTATACATAAAATTTGTGGCTAGTTCAATGTATCATACATTTAAAAAAAAAAAACAAAATTTTATGTGTTTTATGATTTATTTTAGAATGTATATAAAAACATTCAATAAGTCTTACTTTAAGTGGTCTAGCGGTATCTTACTTTAAAAATGAAAATATATATATGTTAAATTAACTTCATTTGTGATCCACATGATGGTGAAAAAGGGATATATTTTTAATCATAAACCAAACGAGTAAAACGAATTCCATGCGACCGAAACCGTGCAAAAGCATCCATTAAATATATCCAAAAAAACAACGAATTCACCTCGAATACTGTAGACTGCAAGTAGCGCATAAAATTGTGAAAAATTTGAATGTCCATTAACGAATCTGTTGAAAGCTTAAATTTATTCAGTGGAATCTCTTCGTCATCTATAATCAACCGAATTCTACTTCAATCGATTGTAGATAATTAAGAGATCCCTACTAAATGTTAATGAACATTCTGGAAATGTTCTACGCTTAAAATTTCATTCATTTTACCTTTTATAGAGATGACTTGATCTTGGTCAGGTTTGCTTTTTTATGGTTTGTGGACGAGCATATGGGCCACCTGATGGTAAGTGATCACCATTACCCATAGACAATGAAGCTATAGAAATATAAACTATTCCTTACATCGACAATGTGCCACCAACCTTGGGAACTAAGATGTTATGTCCCTTGTGCCTGTAGTTACACTGGCTCACTCACCCGTCAAACTGGAACACAACAATACTGAGTAATGTTATTTGACGGTAGAATAACTGATGAGTGGGTGGTACCTACCCAGACGGGCTTGCACAAAGTCCTATTCAACCTAGCCTATTCCAAAACCTTACGAAGTAGACTGACACTTCTTTAAGAAAGGTGTATATGTGTGAAGGTGAAATTTTATAAGCTCATAATTCAATGAAAATTTGTATAGCTCTCTATAATTTTGAAATGTTGAATGTGAAGTTGCCTTGAAATAAAAAAAAAAAAAATATTAGACACTTGTGCACTATTGACACATATACTCTTATACGACGATACCATATTCTACGAAGAATACGACACTAATAAAGCTGTTGGTTCTGTGTCTGAGCCCTCTCCAATGGGGACTCTACCGTTATTCTCCTTATCTATCAGTGAAATAGCTCCTATATAATTATTACTAGAACTTGCGTCTATATATATAAATTATTAGTTATATATTTTTTAAATGACACATTTTTCTGATTGAAGAAAATTTTACTTCAAAATTGGTCAGGAATTCTAAAATTTTAATTATGAAGCACATTTGATTTTAGATTAAATTCTAAAAGCTAGATCAAAACTACATTTGATTTTAGATTAAAATCATCTTATTTTTTAAAATTCCACCATTATATTTAAAACATTTGTTATTTTCTGTTATTAGGGACATATATTTGACTCAATTATATGTAAAATATTCTGCTGAAGCCACGTATTTTCTAGAACATACCAAGGAAAATTATTATGATATTATTTCAGATAAAAACGGAATAGTATATAATATCTAGAATATAGATGCATTTTTCAAAAATAATTTTTTGAGCATATTTGAATTAGTACGATGGTCATAACTATATACAGGATATTTATAATTCACAGTTACACAGTTTACACAGTTGCTTTATAATTCTGAGAGCTTTAAAAGTCTTTAAAATGAGAAGCCAAAAACACAAGATCAATTTTATCGCATTTAAATTTCTTTTGTATGACCGACTAATATTTCAACTCTCGAACAAAGAAGTTTTTATATTAAGTTATTTCAATTCCAAGACTCCATTCTTTTAAGAAAAATTCTTTCACAAAATTCTTCATATATAAAATTTTACGGTGTGTTTGGATTAAATTTACCTTCATATAGCGGAAAATAATAATTTACAACGTATTTCAATTCTACATTCCCATAAAAATAAACTCATTAGTAACATTTTAATATAGGAAGTTAAAAGTACATTAGCAGTCCGCAGCTTACATATAGCATTCGGCCACGGCAGTTTATCAAAAAGACCAGTCCACTGCGTAAACCATAGTATGGTGCGCAAGTGTGTGCGACATCCGACACTTCCGGAGAGATATTACGCGCATTACTAATAGCTTCACGTGATATTCACGGCACGGAAATGAGACTCAACTCCCTGACTTCAAGCAGCTGAGTATTTCTCGGAAGACAACTAATTCGAAATTCGAATCCAAGACCTTGAAATCTGCAACCATGTAACCTACTATATGAACTTGTCAGTCCATATAAATGATGTTACGGGTACCAATCCTATATGCACAAGTCATAAAGTACATTTCGAATCAGTCTAATCATATGCAGAGTGGAACTTGTTTGAATATCTCGAAATTTATTGAAAACTTAAATTCTACCGTCCATAAGGTTTCTGAGAATCGACTGCACAAAGAGTAGCGGCTTCCGAGCATAATTTTTAGAAACTGGAAAAGTTTGAAACGAGTTCGCTTTCAGATCACAAGTTATTTTTGGTGAATTTTGTAACTTTAGAGGTATGTTATACCGATATTAATAGTAGTACTTTTATTCGTAAAACACCTTTTACTTTGATCTAATATTTTACATTATAGGTGAGGTGGTCCAATGGATAAAATAAGTGAACCTTAACCAAATGATGCAGGATACTGTTACAGAAGCGAACAAGCGGTATGAGAGAAGTACTAAATTTGTTGAAGGAAACGCAGGACATCAGAACCTGTCTGATAAAAATCTGCTACATGTGTGTCCACAATATAGTATTCACAAAAAATCAGAATATAAAGTAAGGTCTACCTTCATCCATCATTATTTACTACTCTACTGCTGCTGACTTCATGACTAATTTCTCTAATGCACTTTTTGTCGGGTCAGCGTTCTGTGTTAAAGGCCTTAGAAGTTAGATCCATTCTTTGAGAATATTATAATGCTGAAGGAGATGGCGAAACAAGATCGAGCAAAAGGTGATAAAAGTGAAAGGCAAACAAGCTATGAGCAGAGCACAGGATAGACTTACAGTGGACGCGTGTTAGAAAATAATTCTACAGCATTTTCACTCCCTTTTTTTCAAATCCAATTTATCAAAGGCGAAACTTCATCCAAGAGACTTCGTAAATCACAAACCACAGGTTTAGTACAGGTAAAAGTTCTGGATCACTTACTATCCACCAATGTATTATTAAACCACTTTTAATGAACGTGAAAAACAATATGTATACGGATAATGCCCAAATGTGATTTTTAATATTTACCGCTACAAAGGCTCGTTTGTTTGAGAATCTGAGTGAAGTTCGTAGCATATGGACGTAATTGCATCATACTTCAGCATGATGAAGTGTTCATTATGGCTCAGTGTGGAAGATATGGTTTCAAATTAACTTTCGAAATGGGTTTAATTTTGTGTTGTGGTTGCCTTATAGATTCTTCCTGGAAATTTCCTCGGCGTTTTATGCAAATTACTTAACTCACAGGAAATGTGATTTTTCATCAATTGGTATTAAAATTTGCCTTTTGTTATAACATGTTTTCGTGTTTAACGTTGGTGTAGTACAAGATCAACATTAAAACAAAAAAAAAAAATAATGGAATGTTATGCTACATGATAACAAGGAGTTGTCGACCACAGTTTGATATTATAAGTAATATTAGACATTCCTTGCTATGCCATCCTTGGGAACTAAGATCTCATGGTCCGTGTTGCTGTAAAGCTGTTACACCGGCTCCCACTCTATTGAAATCCAAGTCACTCCAAGTCTATATTTTTACTTACCAGATTACAGAATTATAGAGTGACAACAGTTTCAATTACAATTCAGTAGTTTAGCCCTGACGAGTTAACAAAGAGACAAACAGAACGACATTTGCATTTAAACTATCAGTCGAACTGTTACTCCGCCAAGCGCAGAGTTTCTCAGGATGTTTTCCTGGCACGAGATAAGTTGTAAACATCAGTTAAGCACGCTAAAACTAACTGGCACTCCCAGGATTTTAATCAATGATATTCGATTATGATATATTTGGATGTTCTATATATTTAATTACAATATTGCGTTTATTTTTCCTCCTCGTGCCATACAATGTCACCTTCGTCCGTTCCGGGATTTTTTATGTAAGAATAAATCAATGTACAATCGATCCTAGCCTTGCTTGTGAATGTTAATGAATGTTTTTTGTTGTCATTCTATATCAATTTACGTAACACATCTAAATTTATAAATGGAAATAGATTAACTAGATATTTAGAATCTATTTGTTTAAGAAAATTATCAAGTGTACTAAGATTTTAAATTAACATGGTAATTTTTATTATTACAGTTATTAATGACGGAATATTTACCATGTTTTTTTTTTTTTATCCGTTGGAGCTCGTGAACAAGTAAATATCCCGTAATTAATAACTGTATCAAGTGTACTGTTTATGAAAAAGGTGAAATCAAGATGTCGTAAATAATAATTTCTTAATCTGAATGGTTAATGTTTATAGTGACTTGGGATAGATGATTTCTCAGAATAATGAGTTTACTTTCATTACCAATGTGTTCCAGATAATATTGACTTCTCTCTTTACATCGTAACAGTACAGCTTGGTAAGCAAAATAGCTATTCAAGTATATTCTTCTGCCAAAATTGTACCAAAGCACTGCCAAAGTCCTTTCAAAATTTCGAAGGTGTCTTCAGAAAACTGCACGAATAAAGTTTGCACACGGTGCGAAATCTCAGCTAGCTCTAGTTTATGATATTATAAATCGCGAAGTGTTACGTGTATTTTAATAAATAATAAGTTTTATTAAATATGTTTCCATTTCTAAATCCTCTGGAAAATGCGGGAATACAAACGACTATCTTCAAAACGAATTTGTCACGACAAAATATCCAGAGAGTTTTCTTCAAAATAAATAAGAATACTTATGTTTGAATACATAAGTTCTTCGTAGTTGTTTATTATGCATTAATTTAAACCACAATGTATTTTAACATCATGATACGGTCCGTTTTCGTAACGTCGAGATTTAAATTTTTTCTTAGGACCTCAATGCACTTTTTTTCTTTATTATTTCACAGGAAAGAACATGCTCATGTTTTAATTTGTCATTGTTTTAATATAAAGACATTTTGAATTAAATAAGTTATATTATATTTTGGTGTGTAAGGACTTTAAGATTAGTGTATAGTCATATTTTATTATGCTAAATAAAATGATAATGATGTTATCGAAAATTTAATATTTTTTCAATAGACTACATTTGGGCATTTACATTAAGGACGCAATTTAAGAGAGGATAAGGTCCATGGAATCTTTTTGCATTCGTTCAGATCCCACACATTGTCTTCAATTTACTTGCTGGGCAGACAACGAAATCAGCAAATGCGCTTTGCCTTTGCCTCTCTGAGGTCTCCACACAAGGGCCATTAATATTGGAATTGACATGAATGATTCCTGATCTCCTCCAAATAATTGCATTTCTAAATTAATCTTCCGAAGACTCAAAGCGTATCTCCATTCCACAACATACTTGAGGCACTTGGCATAACCTAGGTAGGTGAATTTACGAATTACTTGATGGTTCCCTGTGACGTAATTCCATTCTAACGTGCCTCTTGAATAAATCGTCAATAACAGAATGGCTTATGGACCGTGATGCAAGGTATAAAATCGTAGATTCTTGACCTTATGGACTATTGTCGTCCCCTCTCCTGGCACAACTTAACTGATATGTTTGAAAAAAATGCCATACAAAACTCCCTAAAATTACAATAGAATATAAATATTAAATAATGTTCTGAAACAAAAGAAAAATAACCCAGGCTAGTATCAATATTCTTGTACTTAATTTAGTTTAATATTATTCTTTGTTTTGGGTTAAGAGAATCGTTACGGAGCTTGCACGCCAAATAAAATTCTGCCACATATGTCTGTATCAACCCTTATTGGAATAGTAGTTTTAGCTCTGCAGTGGCAGAACTATTCCATTTCATTTCTTTATCTGTAAGATTTCTTTCAGTATTATGAACCTATATATTTTATACAATAATGTTAAACATTATAATTTTTGATATGGATGTAACAATTTACCTAATATATTTATTAGGATACATTGTAGATATTGGAAATGAAAACATTTCCGTAAGGAAAATATTCATATAAAAACTGTTCATGAGATAATACAATATCTGACAAAAGATCTTAACCAGAAATCTCAAATAAATAGGAAATTATTTCCAATAAATACAACATCGAAATCACAATATCTATCAAATATTGTATATGTATCTAATATTGTAAGTAATTTATTGTTATGGAAAAGAATATCAGAAACTCAGGAAAAACATTGATTAATATTTTCATGTATAAATAATTTATATAATTGAATGTGACTTCAATCTGAATTATTTTGAAATGGCTATCCGATTTTTAATATAAATTATTTTAATTTGAATATAAAAGGTATGCTATTCTTTAGTAATTATTCGAAAAGAAAATCGAACCAAAATCGTAATTGAGATTTAAAATTATTTCCACATCTACTTCTTTTCTGATTAGTTAGTATGACTGGCTGTCGTTGCGTTCTATGCAAAACTATATCTTAAAAATATGCGTGCAATAAAACCTACGCCCATCCAATACTTAAAAAAATATAAAAGAAGTAAAATAAAAAATAATAACCAAGATATTCTATGATCAGCCATGTAAGTAAGACGATTAGTATTTAAGATGATTTTTATTAGTTTTCGATTCGCTCGACCAACCCCCCCCGACCAAAAGAACAATGAGAAATGGTCGATACTATTCCCATTTAATATGTATTACGTAATAATCTTAATAATGAAAATTAATATACCCTTGTTTGGTTACGATAAAAAAATCGATATTACTTGACACAAATCAATGAAATTCACTCACTTTATAGTTGTTCTTTTTCTGCAATATTAAATCATCAAAACAGTATCGAGTGTCGTTAACAAAAACGAATGACGTCTATTTCCCAACGGGAAGTACGCGGGAGGTGCAGTGTGGAGAGAGCAGGTACGTTGCGATGGAATTAGTTAACCTATCAGAGGGCACTTAGGCGCTCGTGCCTTGGCCCGCGCTTTTTCAAATCTTAACTTTGAATATCATTATGATCTCGCTTAAGAACCATCAAGATTCTTACCTCGTAAGAAAAACAAAATATCGTCGAACCCCACGTCCCTAAATCGTTTTAGGGACGTGGGGTTTGACGTTTGTAATTAAGTAATTTAATTTATTTTTAAAATTTTAAGACTGTATCCGATTATCTCTTTATTTTTATTAATTCTATAATTTTTTATATTTTCACTTAACTTTTTACAATGTTGACTTATAATTTCCAAGTAATCTTAGAACACCTGTAAAAAAGGAGGCAATTACCCATTTACGTATAATATGACTTTTGATTCATGTGTATTTTTGTTGTACTACTTGTTGGTGTTGTCAAATAAATAAATAAATGAATGAATGTACGCTTATAAAACCTAAGCTAATAAATGACATCCGTGCGATGTCCGACAGTTTTGCTAGTATTATATAAGCTGTTTCTTTTACTTGATATTATTGATATCGGTAAAATCATTACGGATAATAGTAACATGGCTCATAATACAGATTTCCATTGTGATTTACAAACAACATTTTACCTTTAATAAACGCTATTTGAATAAATTATAACTAGACAGGAGATTAGCTCATTTTCCGCTCAGAGAGTTTGAATTGCAATTCAACTGGGAAATTGTGCTATTATTCTTACTAGCATTTATCGCATTTATTATATATATCTTAAATATATTTATATACATTATTCGTTTATAATTTACTTGTATCTTTCTGAAAAAATCAGGATGTAAATCGATGTACAACAACGACAACAAACTGCTGGGCTAAGGCCTCCTCTCCCATTAAGGAGAAGGTTTTGGAACATATTTCACCATGCAGTTCCAATACGGGTTGGTGGAATGCAAATGTGGCAGAATTGGCCACCACGCTGTTCCCATGCAGGTTGGAGGATTCACATGTGGCAGAATTTCTATGAAATTAGACACATGCAGGTTATGAATTATAAACACAAAATTAAGCACATACAATATAAAGTGGTGCTTGCCTGACCTGAACCCGAAATCATCGGTTAAGATTCGTTTAAGCTTTACTTGTATTTATTTGTAAAGTCGGGACGGAAATCGGTATATAAGGAAACGAAATAGCACTCACTGTTTAATAACGATATATCGGAAACTATAATATTTACAAACTTACAACTTGGCAGGTAGGTTCCTCATAGTTTGTAGACATCCGCTATACAGCTTTTATAAAATTCCAACCTAAGATTATAGGTATAAGGGAATTTTGTGTTTTATAGGTATCGCGCGGGTAAAGCCGCACGTTCAGCTAGTTTTTAAAACGTACGTTTTTTTAACGTATGGTAATTATTGTATTGGTTTGACACTTTTTTTTTCTTGATATTCTATGAGAGCAGAGATATTCCCTTGATTAGAACTTGTGTCTTAAATGGTGAGTGCGGATTCAAAATCCAAACAATCTACTAAATTTCCATATGTTTAATTTGAGCTTATAATTCATATCGTGCTTGGCGGTGAAGGCAAATCTCCATGTGTCGAATTTAAATGAAAATCTGGCGTGTATGTATCAACCCACATTGGAGCAGTGTGATGGAATTTCTAGGAAACTATATTTAACTCGAAATATAATGTGACTATTTAGTACCAATTCGGTTATCTAATGACAGAGACAGCCTGACAGGAGACTCGATTTCGATTCGAATTTATAATTTGACGATGAATGTAAACATTTAAAAAGCATTCTTATAATTATGTAATTTACAAAATCACAGATGTCAAGCCCAGAACGACAATGCTACATTTTCGTTCACTTAATTTGTGCTTATACATATTTCATCACTGAATTGGGGAGGGTTCTGGAATAAGGTTTTACAGCAGAAACAGCCTTAGCAGAAAACATTTGCAAACTGTTACTCAACTTATTTTTCAATAGTTATATATTCCGATGTTGAAACGCGTATTTTTATGAACGTCTTCATAAATATATTCATTACATTAGTAATGAATATATTCGTAATTCATTATTCATAAGCTTCAATAACAACCCTTAAAATAGTATACGAAATTCGGGTGACTAATCTATGGATATATTTAGTATTCTTGACGAGTTATTAGTAAGATTCTTGGGATATCTCGAACGTATTAGCTTTGTTCGTCGGGCGACATCCAGCTTCACTTTGATCCATTCACATGATAATCCTCGTAACTTTGTGTTAGTGCATCTCCAACCTTAATGACATGATTATAAATGGAAATAATGCGTCTGAAATATTTCAATCTGAGTGTACTGAGTGAATCAATATTAATTGCATTGTATTATATAGATTGTTTATTTTATAATATTATGTATCTATATAGATATTGTTGATTTTCATGTAGCACATATAAATCTAATTGCATATGTTTGCTGAAAATTACATAATGTGTTATTTATTCTTTGGTAGAATTTAAATTTTCGCTTCGAAATATATTTATTTTAATTGAAATATTAATTAAAAACTGCTGGTAAATGTTATGTTTTTGTGTATTAATTAAACTTTAATTTAGATTTTTGTACATCGATTTATTCTATTTTAAAATCACCGTATTCTATGAAAAATTGGTCCGCCGATCCGTTAAGTTGGACTATGATAATGATCCTTCATTATCATAGCCATGTATTCCCAGAAAAAATACACATATTTACACGCCAAGTTACTTTAACAGAGTGGTACCATTTGATATAAATTATTATTTTATAGAATGTTTTCAAACAATTATCATATTCATAGTTTAAAATATTAATATTTTTTATGTAATTACCATATATTTATATATTGTGTAACTTAGTAGCATTACCCTATTATTATTATACTAATATTGCTATTTATTTTTTATTTAAACGAATAAAGTAATTCTATATAACTGTTTTTATAACCTCACTTGGTGGTAGGGCTTTGTGCAAGCCAGCCTGGGTAGGTACCACTCACTCATCAGATATTCTACGGCTATACAATTGTACGCAGTATTGTTGTGTTCTAGTTTGAAGGGTGAGTGAGCCAGTGCAACCACAGGCACAAGGGACATCTTAGTTCTCAAGGTTGGTGGCGCATTGACGATGTAAGGAATAGTTAATATTTCTTACAGCGACATTGTCTATGGGTATACCACTTACAATATGCTCGTCCGCCAACCAATTCCATAAAAAAACCTCTCTATCTGCTTTGCTCTCTTGGTCAAACTACTGAACCAAATTCGATGAACTCTGAGCCGAATACTAGTTGTATATAAATATGAACATAACAGAGAGTTTTGAAAAATCACTACCAACACTCAGAGTAATATCTCATTAAAACCCAGCTTTCGCTCCAAAGGGTGATGCCTTATTAAAGTTTCTAATAAATAAAATAACAAGATACAGTTGACGTAACGAGATTGCCTTTAGAATTTATTTACAGTGTTTTTATATGGAGCGGATGCAAATAGTCTCGTTCCTGATTACACTTAGGTTTCGTAATTAGTGTGAAATTACTTGAAAGTAAGTTGTATTTTCGGTGTTATTTTTGTAGGACGGTGAAGCAAGTTTGTGTTAGTATGTTAATATATTTGTGTAGCTTCGAATATTCTTATCGTTATATTTTGTCTGTCATTGGTTAAGTGTTTTAGTAAATTCAATACGATGAAATGAGCTGGAATGAAATTTGCGTAGCAATCGATCGTTATTCGATTTTTGAAAATATTTGTATTGATACGTTTAGTTACAGGGCGGTTTTGTGGTATCATATATTGTAATAACTATAATTTAAATATATCGTACGATAAATATATAGATAGATGAACTAATGTATCCGCCGATAGATAATGACGTTGTATGAAATATTAAAAAATTCTTAATTCGCCAAAGCGACACCAACTTTGAGAACAAAAATGAAGAAAAAATAATGATATATTTTTTTGTTTTTGTTTTGTTCATATAGGTCTTAAATGCATTAATTAAAAGTTATATACTGAATTATTAAGTGGTATTTTTTTCTAAAATTTATTATTAATATACATTTTAGTCCTTTTATAAATAATACGAATTATTAACAACAAATCCTTTTAAATATATACAAATATGAATTATAAATAGTTACAGCATTTAAGAAAAGTAGTTATAATTGATATGATATCTAAATAATCTAAGAGTAACTACTGAGTTTCTTGCGAGTTCTTCTCGGTAGAATCTACTTTCCGAACCGGTGGTGGTTTCATTTAATTGTAAAATGACGCTTCAAAAGTGCTTGTAAAAGCCTACTTGAATAAAGTTTATTTTGATTTGATTTGATTTGCAATTAATATATTAATATTAATTTATATTATAAATGTGAAAGTAACTCTATCTATCTATCTGTCTGTCGCTCTTTAACGATCAAACGCTGAACCGAATTTGATAAAATTTGGTATGAAGCAAACTTGAAATACAAGAAAGGACATTACTTTTTTGCTTATACACGATAACCAACAACCTAAAACGCGAAATCGCGGGCGACTACTACAACGTATATATCAATTGTCAAAGTCATCAAACATCGCTAATAGCATGCTCTCTCTACAAGCGTGATATTTGCTGAGTGAAATGTTGAGTCTATTTTATGACGCTTTAACGAAAATTCTCATCTCAAACAAGCATCCACGCGCTCGAAACTGTGTGTAATCAAATATTTAAAAACGAATAATTCTCTTTACTATTCATTAATTGGACGAAAAATGCGAAGGTCGATAAATTTTCTCTATCCGATAAACCTTATACAATTCAACACAAAAAACTCAAAATATCGAACAATTAATTAATAGTACAAATACAAGCTCAAACCACAAAAAAATGTTCTGTCCTAAAAACAGAAATAAAACCCATCATTTAATTACATTATATAACTTCACATGATATGAAAATATCAAAACGTTCAACTACATTTAAAATACAAGTATCGAAACATTTTTGAAATGTTTTACTTTTTGTTTTCGAATGAATTTCAGAAAATCATGACTAACGTAGTCGCGTGTGGAATGTAGTTTAATATTTAAAACTACCGTGTCATGCTTCCGAGCGAGCGAGCCAATTTGTTCACAGTTTGTTCCAGGCTACATTCGTAATTAGCTTTTGTATACAATTACACTAATTTGAAAAGCGGCTTTAACCAAATTGACCATGATTAGTAAGAACGGTAAATGGAATTGTACAAAACTATCGATTGATTTATTAATTACATCAATTATTTGATCGTATTGTTTATGTCTGCTTCGATTGTTAAACGCAAACCCCAAAGACCTGCCTTCAAATCCTGGAATGGCTTTAAAGAATATTTGGATTTTTTCGTTGATAAACTCTCATATGAGTCTGAAAGCCGATTTTGATCTGACAGTTTTCTTTGACAATTTTCCTTATCATTAAATTATGACGGAGGGTAAAATGGATGAATTTAATATATATACATGAAGTCACCATAATATAACTACTTTGAATGACCACGAAGATATAATCTGTTGAAGCTGATCGTGGATTTCGCAATTTCATAATTTAGACGCTCGTGCCTATTTTAAGCACGTGACGGACCCCACATTTGATAACTCGTTCATTATAAGTCTTAATTGAAAGTCATATGTTTATAATATATGTGTAACTGTAAAATATTGTTGTCTTCTTCTTCCATATAACAATTCAAATTCGACAGAAAGAAATGAAACGAAATTAAAGATTACGAAAGTTTAAATAATTGATGTACGTATAAGAAAATACTCAGTTTCTCTAACATTTTTGAAGATTAGTATATCACGATGCAAGGAAGTCTTTGCATTGTTTTTGCATGTTTTCTTACAATGGAGTTATACATAAAATTAGTAAATCATACGAAAATTCGGTATTGTTTCTTTATCACTTTTTTCATTTTTGTCTTGTCTTGTTTGTGGGGACATTTTTGTCCCCACAAACATATTGTCCGTGCCCCTTTAGAGTATCTATGTTTAATTTGTTTTTCTATTTTGCGCTCCTGCATATTTCATTTCAATTTATTATTTCTTTTTTAGCTTTTTTGTTTGTAAACAAGTCATCATTCCAGGGGGATAATGGGAAAGTGTATTTAGTGGGTATTATTTTCTTAGTTTATCATCAAATCATCAAGGTGCTTTTACTATCTTACATCAATCGACCTAATTAGCTTTACACAAACTAATTTCCTAGAAAAAAAAAAAATCAAATTATGCCAGTTCAGGTCACATATAATTCATAATTAATCATAATATTACGAACATCATATTGTACCCGAATAATTTGGCCACTTCACTCCTAATTACGTAGCGAATGTAATTAACGTAGTTTGATTTTACGGACATGGCATTTAGAAACATTAACTGTGCCTCGTAATAAACTATCATTAGTCTATTTATTAATGTTAATATAATGGATTAATGTGTATCCGTAATCCGTTGTTAAAAATAAAATGATAAGCAATTTACATTCGGAAGGGATTATAACATCAAATTAAATTAAAATATATTGAACACCACACACATTACTCTGATCCCAATGTTAGTAGCTACTACGCACTTGTGTTTTTGAAAATCAGAAATAACGACGGTTCCACTAACACCCAGATCCAAGGTAACATAGAAAACTACTGAACTATTTCTACATCGACTCGTTTTGACCTCGAGTGTACCCATGAAAACCGGTGTGCACACTACTCGTCCGCGGAGGTGGTCAGTTTTGGCCTAATTATGTAAAGTAAAGTAGAGTAACAGCCTGTAAATTTCTCACTGCTGGGATAAGGCCTCCTCTTTCTTTATTTAGGAGATTTTATTAAGAAGAGAGTTTGGAACATATTCCACCATGCTGTTCCAATGCGGGTTAGTGGAATGCACATGTGGCAGAATTTCGATGAAATTAGACACATACAGGTTTCCTCACGATGTTTTCCTTCACCGCCGAGCACGAGATGAATTATAAACACAAATTAAGCATATATACATATATAGTGGTGCTTGCCTAGGTTTAATCCCGCAATCAGCGGTTGGGATGCACGCGTTCTAACCACTGGGCCATCTCAGCTCGGCCTAATTATAATTGGCCCTAAAAACAAAGACATCGTGCTTTTCGATAAACGCGGATCTACGACTGTTAATACATTGATCAATAATTATAAAATAAGAGTCTAAAAATTAAAGAGCATTTGTATCGTCATGTAAAGTGTTTAATTAACTATAAATATATCACCTGAAAATTAGATTCCAACGATAAGAAACGGTAAGGAATTCGGTAACTTATCTATTCCACCATTTTAATTATATAGTATGACAGTAAAGTACAATTAAATTTTGATATATCCTGCCCAGAAATCAATAAATGGTAAGTCCACGCTTTCTTATCTTGAATATGACATTGTAATGAATAATATTCCTTTCCTTATGTAGCAACTTTTTTAGGCATGAGTTTTAATATTTTTGAATATGCCCAGCTAAAATAATAGTAGATAGTATTTAGAATATTATTTGTAATTTATAATGTGTAGCAAATACATGTATATATATGTTAGGAATGGATGAACGGATCCGCAAACTTTAAACAACTTTCGTGAAGCAAGGTTTCCATACTAATATTCCATACAAATCTTTGCAGTCTTCCTCTAAGAGTGCAAATAGGTTAGGAAAGTTGGTATAGAACCTGTTTTTATGTGGATAGAAAAGTGGATGTTCCGAGGTGGTTATAGTTTTTTATTTGTTAATGAGAAATGCAATCATTATACGTAGCAAAGCTGGGCTGGTCCTACCCAGTGTGGTTTCAAACATTAGTAAAAAGTCAGATGATTCCTCAGATGGTTCCGTTGGGAAGTCCCGTCGACGACGTCTAGTTTGTAAGACGTCTTTACTATGTGTGCGATATCTTGAAGTACAAATTATATATTATAGAAGAAAGGAATTATTTTAGTTTTAACACTAAAAATCTGCTCAAGACTTGTAAATTCATTATGTATTAGTATAATCTAGTTTTGACACTAGTTCTGACAAGTAGTTACGTTTTTAGAAAAAAAAAAATGTGTTCGAAATATGAACGTATATTGGTATGCTCATTTGTGTGAGCAAATGGCAATATTGGATCTAAACTGATTTCATCCAACGCGTAATAGGATGAGGGAAATCTGATTTAAATTATTCAAAATACAATTATATTTTAGCAGTTTTTAGTCGCAAAATTTTACATAACTTAATTGTGTCAGTATATCAACCTGCGTAGTGACCTCATTTTATATATTATTTCCTATTGCTCAAATTATTTGCTTACATTGTATAAATAGTTAATGGTCTAATTTTTTGGAATAAACTTCGGCATAGTCTTTTGTTGTTTTTTTCGTACGAAATTGTTCCTACAACCTACCTTTCATTTATATAAAGGGACTTGCCTATGTCCCTTTTCAACCGACTTCCAAAAGGAAGAGGTTATCAATTCGTCTGTATTTTTTTTTTTTTTTTTTTTTTTTTTTTTTTTTATGTTTGTTACCTCATAACTTTTTACTGGGTGGACCGATTTTGATAATTTTTTTTTTGTTTGAAAGGTAGTGCTTCCCGTGGGGTCCCATTTTTTTTTTATTTTTTTCCGATGATGGTATCCATATGAAAAAGACATAAGTCTTAAATTTGCATTATGTATATGCGCGACAAATAGGTTAATAACTGAAAATCACGTCAACCAATTTTGATAATTCTTTTTTTATTACAAAATATATACTTCAAGGGTAATTTGGTGAAAGTTTGGTAAGGTTCTGAGCACAGGATCCATGACAAAGTAACGGAACGGAAGGGAACGGAACAATTCTGAGGAGCACGTTAGCGATACTCAGTCGAATCTTTTATTTATAGGTTATTTGGATATTTGAATCACCTTCCAGAACTTGGTTATGTTCATGTAATTGTCATAATCGAATATTATAATCAACTAGCGACCCGCCCTGACTTCTCACGGGTGCAATACTGATACTAAATATACTAAAGAATTTGTTTATTTACGACATCACATCGCAAACTTCTAAAATTATCAGTGTTTCTTTACTATATTTTTCATGTATTATATACACAAACCTTCCCCTTGAATCACACTATCTTTTAAAAAAAACCGCATCAAAATCCGTTGCGTAGATTTAAAGGTATAGGGACAGAGAAAGCGACTTTGTTTTATACTATGTAGTGATGGAACTCCTATACGGCTCGCAGTTAGGGTGCGATATGGGGCATAATTTCTTACTATCTTTAATCAAATTTTGTGTATGTGATGTGATGTCATATGATGTACGACATATATTAGCTCTTTTCCAAAGTTTTTTTGCTGAGGTCGATTACAGCTCTTTCGAGGGATCCTTGTAATTTATGCCGCATGACGTATTAAAGTCGCATTTTCGAAAGTCTATTCTTGCTTTACTCGCAAGTTTCCTTTGAAATTGTCCTCGAAGTAGTTTCTGACTCATATAAACGGAACGCTTAATCTATCCATATTAAGAAAAATTAGTTAGTCAAATTCACAAGCTTCACTTAAAATAAAAAAATAAATAAAAATTTTAACAAAAAGAAAAACCGACTTCAAATAAAACACTATTTTAAAACAAATGAATATACACAAAAAAGTAATAAAAATAATTGCGTATTCAACATATTTTTTAGAGTCTTCCTAAGTTAAATGAAATGAAAAATATTAGACTACTTAGAATCGATTAACGATTATATCATGTAGTTATAATTATTGTTATATTTGGAGTCGGTGTCAGCCAATAAAACCCTACAGTATATCTATCAAAAAACAATACGAGAAAACAATACTTTAACAAATATGTTTTTTACAAATTACCTTTTACACAATAATATACTGGATCAATCAAGGGGCTCGTATCGCTTCTTTCTTTTGATTGTTGGGGCAAGGGCACCGTGGCTGACTAATTATAGTTATTATCTCTTAACCATTAATTCTATTTGCACTTACCTGTTCTCTCGTCTTAAGTTCCTGTCACCAAAGGTTGTCTGTGAGAGATCGCTATAAGCGATAAGACCGCCTTTGCGCACCATTTGTTGTTTTTTTGTCTCTCTATTACCCATTGTCGTGTAATGTGTTGTGCAATAAAGTATTTTAAATAAATAAATAAAATACTTTTTTGTGTATATTCATTTGTTTTAAAATAGTGTTTTATTTGAAGTCGGTTTTTCTTTTTGTTAAAATTTTTATTGTATCACTTTATCTTGAAAATTATAAGCTGCAGTTGCTCTGTTGAAACACACATTTTGAATTTATATACATATGTTACATTAATCCAATAAAGTATAAAGTCGTAATTATTTCTGATTAATGATAAAATCAATATAAGTTCAAAATAAATTTCTGTGTACAATTTTTATTTATTACCGAATAAATTCCGCTATATTTGAAAAACGTGCTTATAATTTAAAACGCCACCAACAGTTATTTACGAGAGAATATCATGGAAAATGCATTAACGGTGCTGTATAGAGGAAGTGATACGGTAAATTCATATTATTATGTTTTTCTCTCTTTATATAGTAACAGCGTTCGAGGCAACATCGGCGACTTTGTTTATCTTTTATGCAACAAATATAAGAAGCGAGATTTAAGTGAACAGTAAAAATATTTGAAACAACAACAGCCTGTAATTTTCCCACTCCTGTGCTAAGGCCTCCTCTCCCTTTGAGGAGAAGGTTGGAACATATTCCACCACGCTGTTCCAATGCGGTTTAGAGGAATACAAATGTGACAGAATTGCAATAAAATTAAACACATGTAGGTTTCCTAAGGATGTTTTCCTTCACCGCCGAGCACGAGATGAATTATTAACACAAATGAAGTACATGAATATTCAGTGGTACTTCCCTGGATTTGAACCCGCAACCATCGGTTAAGATGCACGCGTTCTAACCCCTGGGCCATCTCGGCTCAAAAAATATTAAAATATAATTATTCAAATTATACATACGTTCATTATATTCACGCTATCCTCGGAATGTACTGGGCTGATTTGGATAAAGTAATAAAAAATTATGTATTGAATAAAAATCTATATTATTACACATATAATAAATTTGGAATTTCTTTTTTTTTTAATTAAAAAAGTCGACTTTTTAATCTATTTCAAAGAATATATTCGATTATAACTATTTTGGTCTTTGAAATGATTTTCGTGGCTATATTTTGGGTATATTGGGTACAGCTTTAGTATTGCTCCAAGCATCTCAATTTAATTGGTTTTGGACATTGTTCAGTTTTTTATTCGAAGCGTACTTTGAGGCATATATTTGGTTACGATGTGATGAAAAAAATAATTTTTTAAATTTACTTTTATATAAAATAATTATTTATCTAAATATCGAACTCGCCCGGGACATACTACTTAAACCAAAGAGGTTTTATTACAATTATAAATTTCCGAATCATAGGTACGTATGTTTGTAACAGATGGACGTAATTTGATCAACTTTTAAACTGAATCAATGAATTAAGTTTGCTGACTTTTTCACCAATAATTGTATCGATGTCTAAAATATTCTTCTTTGAAATTGTTCTAACTATGAACCATTAAGTAACTACGTGAGTATAATGTTTTTTCGTTGATAAAATAAATTTGTTCGTTCATTTTTTCTCTAAATAAAAATGTAAATGAAGACAGAAAAGAGCCGTATCAACTAACATTTTTATGAATATATCATACTTCAAAATATTCACGAAATGTTTTACAAAGTAACGTGAAGAATTTTGTTTACAAAGAGTTAATATTAAAACGAAGTTTATAAGTCATTTTAAAAGAAAAAATATAATTTAAAGATCTAGTTAGAAGTTCTTTCTTGCTAGATTATAATTGTTTACTTGGTGGTAGGACTTTGTGTAAAGCCGCATGGGTACCAGCCATTTATCAGATATTCTAGCGTCAAACAGCAATGATTAGTAACATCATGTTCTGGTTTGATGGGTAAGACAGGGTAACGGTTAATAGGGACATAACGCCTTAGACATAACGGGTTGGAGGATTGGTGTGATGGATGAAATGGGTAACATTCCTTACAGTGTTTCTGTCTATGGGTGGTGGTGAAACAGGTCTCGTTAAACTCACTAGCGACCTGGCAACGTACGGTTGCAATACTAATAGTAAATATACTACAGAATATCATTATATACAAACTTCATAGCTTTGTGTCATTAGGCAATACAAACAGCAACTTTTTGAAATTCAATGATTGGGCTACTATTGGAATTCATAAAAGTAGGCAACGAATGTACGAGCTTTATAATACAATACGTACAATACGACGTACAATCATAGTGCCACTTTTGCCAACTATGTAAGTAACTATTCAAAATTATTTAGAAAAGTGTGCTTTCTGGCTAAGTCTTTAACTATAAAAAATAGAATTAAGAATGCACATAAGAAAATAAAAATGACCTGGAAAATTATAAATTGTGAAACTGGTAGAAGTGGTAATCGGAGCTCCGAATTAAACTTAAATTATAATAATAAAGTCATAAATAGTGAACGGGAAGTTGCTTCAGTTTTTGAACAATTTTTTGCTGACATACCAGTTTCTACAACTAGGTTACTTATTTCTTCTCCAGCTGTTGCCAAATCATTGATAAAAGAAAATGTACGAGAATGCAAATCAATATTTAATTTTACCCCTGTAAACACCAATATCATAATTTGTGCATTTAAATCATTAGACATTAAGAAAACTGCTGATCTATGGGGTATTTCTGTAAAGGTGATAAACTCAATTATTGATGTGATTGCACCTTATCTTGCAATAATATTCAATGATTGTGTTCAACGTGGTATATTTCCTGACCTGATGAAACATAGTAAAGTCATTCCAATATTTAAATCTGGTAGCACTTCAGATCCTAATAACTATAGGCCTATCTCAATATTACCTACCCTCAGCAAAATATTTGAAAAAAATATTTTAAATCAATTATTAGCATATTTCAATAGACACAATCTGCTTCACAGAAAACAATTTGGATTCATGAGGGGTCGCTCGACTACCGACGCAGGTATCGAACTTATAAAAAATATCTATGAGGCCTGGGAGGGGTCGCAGGATGCCTTGGGGATTTTCTGCGACTTATCCAAAGCCTTTGATTGTGTTCAGCATGAAACTCTGGTCAGGAAACTATATCACTATGGAATTAGAGAATGTGCACTCGACCTTCTGACTTCCTATCTTAACAATAGAATTCAGAGGGTTGACGTTAAAGGGACAAGGTCTCCTGGGGTCTCAGTTGGTATGGGGGTCCCACAAGGATCAATTCTTGGACCTTTTCTATTCCTCATATACATAAATGACTTGCCCTTTCTTGTTGGGAACAAACATGATATAGTATTGTTTGCTGATGATACCTCTTTGGTTTTTAAAATTAATAGGAAACAGGTTCAGTATGACGATGTAAATAATGCTATGTCCGATATAGTACATTGGTTTAGCGTAAATAATCTTAGACTGAATAATAAAAAAAACTAAAATTGTAAAATTTAGCACACCAAATGTGCAAAATGTAAAACCCGATGTACTTATCAATGGGGAATCGATGGATCCAGTTGAAACAACTGAATTTCTTGGCCTTACTCTTGATGCCAAGTTACAGTGGCTCCCCCACATAAACGGATTGGCGGGTAGACTGAGTTCTGCGGCATTTGCGGTCAAAAAAATTAGATTATTTACTGATGTTGATACGGCTCGACTAGAATATTTTAGTTACTTTCACAGTATAACGTCCTACGGTATTATGCTTTGGGGTAACGCAGCCGCTATCCAAATTATATTTGTGCTGCAGAAAAGGGCTATTCGCGCAATCTATAACCTAGGACCCAAGGAATCATTAAGGTATAGATTTAAAGAAATTAAGATATTGACTGTTGCTTCTCAATACATATGTATTTTGTAATGTTTTGTATGTACGGAAAAATATTAATGTTTTTATGAGAAAATGTGATTCTCATAACATTGGTACAAGGAACAAACACAATCTTGTTACTCCTGTTACTCGACTGCATAAAGTCAGTAACTCTTTTGTGGGGCAATGTATACGCTTCTACAACAGGATCCCAGAAAGCGTTCAAAATGCTTCTGTTGCCAAATTTAAAAAAAATGTTAAGGAACGCTTGTGTGCAAAAGGTTACTATACAATTAGCGAGTTTATGTTTGATAGCACACCTTGGGAATGAAACGATCGCCTCCTGGCTATTTCTAATCATATACTACTATGTACCTTATAAATTTGACAAAAAAAAAATAACAGAAAAAAAAGACCCGCTGAGTTTCTTTCGCCGGTTCTTCTCAGGTCAGGGTGTTCCTTTTTCCGAACCGGTGGTAGTGTTTATTTGACAATCAATAAGTAAGTGTAATGCTTTTATATTGAATAAAGGAATTTGAGTTTGAGTTTGAGTTTGAATGTCCCTGAATTTTAAATCTGATTATCCATAACACAAGTGCTTTAGCTACTTACATTGGGACCAAAGGAATGTATGTGATGTTGTCCAATATTTATTATATATCAATTTATGACTTAAATTTTATTTCGATGAAAATTATGTATAAGCTGTTTATCTCATACAAAAACAAATAAGGTTTTATTCCAAAGTTTGCTTATAGTGCAGATTTAAACCAATATTATAAACCAATTAGTATCGCGCCCGACAGTCTGCTCTCGTACAAAACTAACCGAAGTTTCTTCTTTATAATGCAAGTACGATAATGGAAGTATTTGCATTTATTATAATATTTTGTAATCGAATTCAACTTTAGCTAAAATTCGTTTTCGTCAATTAATGACATGAATATTGAAAGTCAATTTATAACCGACTTCGAAAAGGAGGTTATCAATTCGTCTAATTTTTTGTGCTAATTACCTTATAACATTTGACTCTGCGAACCGATTTTGATAATTTATTTAGGAGAACAGTAAATAATATTTAGAATACGCAATTATTTTAATAACTTTTTAGTGTAAATTATTTTGTTTTGCGATAGTGTTTTGTTTGAATTAATTTCTTTTTCGATTTTTTTTAAAATCAAAATTGGTTTATATTTAAATTAATCGTTTAAAACGACGAAACAATATTAAATTTAATGGATGCTTATCAAAAAAGTACCATTTTGTGCACATATCACAGGGCTGAGAGTGATAGGTTAATGTTGAAAATCAAACAAATTTAACAATGTCAAAGGATTATATTGTCGTACTAACTTATTCTAGACCATTCTAGAATATGAGTAAACTGTGTCAAACGAAAAAAAAATTAAAATCTATATAGCCAGTAAACATTATTAAAGACCTAATTATTTATGAGTCATTTTGTAAGACTCAATGCCTTATGACCTTGTTTATATTAGACAGCTCTAATAGAGGGCTGATCCAATATTGTTTATTGTATAACTGTGTGTCATAATTTCAAGTCCTCAGTTTTCCTAACGATGCTTTCAACTGCGGAATATGTTCCGCAGTTGAAAGCATCGTTAGGAAATCATCTTATGAGATGAATTTCATACAAAGATGCTTGTAAAAATCTTCAAAAGAACCCTCCCACGAGAAAAAATATCCTATACTTTCTAAAATTGGCTGGATCAATTCCTGTCAAGATTGAATATTTAATATAATTCATATATTTCTTTATGTGTAATGAAGCATTCAATAAATCAATGATATATTAAAATCCGAATAATCTGAATTTGCAAAGCATTCGCATGTAATAAGGGACCCTTCTGTCACACGCTCAGATATTGTCTGATTATACAGCATATGTTCCTATACGGCATATTATTGTGATAGGATATTTCAAACTTCAACATTCTGAAGCGTGATGAAAAGGGCTTATGGAGGAGATCAGTGAACCTCAAGAAATAGTGTAATCTATATGGAAAAGCTTGTGGTCTACATTACATAGTACCTTTTTAAATTAGGTGTTAGTTGTGAAATTCAAGGTCATTTAAATTATTGAATGGTTAAATAAATCGTGACGTCATAAGATAGCAACGTATCGTTTCCTGTCTCGGCACGTCAAGTCGCTCTTACTTCCATGCCACATAATTAAATATTTCATTACGCAATTTTCATATTTGACAACCGATGCTACACATATTTTAAAAATTGTAGCCACTTCTAAGATCACTTATCTTTCATTCTCATTTCAGAAAAATATTTATGAGATAAAAATCCAACTCATCATGTTGCAAAGTCATGTGCAATTTATTTTCCATCAATAAGATTGTATGAGCTGAGATTGTCCAGTGGTTATACGTGCATCTTCACCGATGATTGCGGGTTCGAAGACATAGAAGCACAACCAAATTTTCATGTGTTTATTTTGTGTTTACAACAACACCAGCCTATAAATTTCTCACTGCTAGGCTAAGGCTAATTTATTTTATCTTGAATTCAGAGGTGAACCTCCATATAATCCTATCACAACTGAATCCATGAACCCACACTGGAGTAGGGTGATGGAATATGGACAGAAAAGTCGAGGAAAATTCCACACCTCTATTGTAAATTTTTTTATTGTGTTCTTTACATACTGTCAAGCATTTTTTTATATTATCCGGATAGGCATATGGTTCCACTCCAACTGACGGTAAGTGGAAATGGAGGCCAAACGCGAAGACGACTAGTGCGGACAACAAGAATCCATTAGTTGTTGTTTAAATCACATCCATTTTTACAGTGACAGTGAAGGATATATATATATATATATATTATATATATATATATATATATATATATATAGGATCGAGGGCGGTATTAGACGGATTGTCAGAAGGTCGGGCTCCCATTTTAAGAAATAACAATTAATTTAAATAACAACAGATTAACAACAGATTTATTATTTACAATAATTACAGTAATGGTCTTAAAATAATTTATACACAATCAAAAAAAACAGATAAGCCAGAGATATACAGCGAAAGCAATATGCCGAAGGGCAGCGTAACCGCGTACAAGCGGACAAGTACAGCTAACTAAATAGCGTAGTAAAGGCAGTCAAGCCTGAGGGGTAAACCGACAGTTTTGTCGGGAGCTAGAGCTCTTGCTTGAGTCGATCCTGGAAATCGACTGAAGACTGGCCAGTGAACACGGTATTTATACCCTAGCCCCTACTCCCAACAACTCTGTCCATGGCGCGAAACGCTAGCCACGTGTTTACCAAAATGAAAATTCAAACTAATTAAATCTGCTATTATGACTTTTAGTCATAAAATATTCCAATATGAATTATCGTTAATCAAGAACAGTCAATTTGGAGTTATTTCTATGTGATACAAATTAAATAATCGTTTATAACGCTATTAACAATTACCGAAATCGAAACTAGTCGTCATAAGTCAATCGCAGGTAGCTAGTAAATCATACCAGATATAATTAGGAATTGTCGTAAAAGATTTGCATTAAAAATGTAGCTAATTGTAATTATCATTGAGTAAACAACAAATCAATCAAGTCAAGGTGGGTACTTTTATCTTTGCGTTGATGTGACGACTGACTCCGACATATATATATATAATATACATTTCATTAGTGGATTCTAGTTGTAGCAAAACAGAATATACATTTTAGATCACGGATAAGACATGATCGTGCCACAGAATATAATATCTCCAAAGTCACAGACAAGGCATGATACAGTAATACTGAAATACACAAGGCTTCAAAAGCTTACTATATACATATACTCACATCTACGTCCTATGTAATAACGTATACCACGACAACCTATTTACATACATGTTACGTTTCATTTGCTTGTCTTGATAGTGGAATGATATTATGTATGTATTAATAATTGTTTATTTTCTTCACCAATCATATGACCATTGACTTATGTATGCTCAGATATAAAAAAATACGCAACGGATTTTTTTTATAGACAGTGATTCGAGAGGAAGGTTTTTACATATACATACATGGACAATACAGTAAAACCACTGATAATTGTAGTCGTTTCTAATGTGATGTCGCTAATAAAAAAAACTGGAGTCTACCCGTGACCACGAACGCTGTAAAATGCTCGAAACGTCGGGATGTCAAAAATAATTAATATACGCGATTCAAATCCGTTATAACTAGTTTTATTTCAAAACTGTAGCATATTGAGTATCAGCATTGCATCCGTGCCAAGCATGGGCGGGTCGCTAGTTTAAAATAACTCTCTTATTATTTGTTTTCAACTAAATAAAAGAAGGTAAAGAAAAACTAAATACAGAAGAAAATAAAAATATGTCAACCGGTTTGTTTCTTAGTTAAAATGTAGAATGAGGGCGATGAATACGAAACGTAAATTATTTACGTTAAATATAAGCCCGTCTGCGTACCACCCACGAATTTTCGCAGCCGCCAAACAATAGAAAAGCTAAGTACTGTTGTGTTCCGGTTTGAAGGTCGAGTATGCCAGTGTAACTACAGACACAAGGGACATAACATTAATTAAAATTTCGGTACTTACGTATAAATGCTCGCAAAAATTCTGAAAATGCGCCAATACCAACGACTTTATTTAATATTAGGTTATTAAAATACACTATACTTATTAATAAAAATTGTTATATAAATATTAAAATCAATAATTTGGAAACTAGGGTATCACTTTGGGGGTAGAACGATAAGACCATATAAAGTCAGAGGTTGTAATTGTTGGGCAAACAAATGTATGAATCAAAGATTTCTAACAAAATTATCAAAAGAAACAACTACTAACATATTGTTGAAATCCGACCGAGCCTTAGCAGACACCACTTTATTTCCCCAAAATCGTGCAGTGGAATAATAAACCATAGCCATTTTTGGCGCGGTGACATACACAAGTACCAAAATTTATTTTAGTAGTAATATCAATGGTAAGACTCATTTGCATGTTCGCCGTTTCGAAACTAATACAATACAACGCTATTTAGTTCTTTAGTATTAAGCCAAGTCTTCAAATTAAATTCAATTTTACATGGGGTCGGCGCAGCATGCTTCATCCATACTTCTCGGCCGGACGTCATCTCACAAGTAACATTTTTTCTAAGCATGTCCTCTTTAACACTATCCCCTACCTACATCTACTTGGTGGTAGGGCTTTGTGCTAGCCCGTCTGGGTAGGTACCACCCACTCATCAGTTATTCTTCCGCCAAATAACAGTACTCAGTATTGTTGTGTTCCAGTTTGAAGGGTGAGTGAGCCAGTGTAACAAGGGACATAACATCTTAGTTCCCAAGTTTGGTATCACGTTGACGATGTAAAGAATAGTTAAGTCTTACAGTGTCATTGTCTATGGGTGATGGTGACCACTTACCATCAGGTGGCCCATATGCTCGTCCGCCAACCTATACCATAAAAAAACCATCCACATCCAAGCTCAAGACCGTCTTCCAACATGATTCTCATTCCTATTCGTAGCGAATAATATATAAACGATAAAAAAATCTCTACCGGCCTATATAGTAATCTAAATTACTTTACCAATGAATGATAATGCCGGCGAGATTGCGTGATTAAACATAATTCAGCTAAAATCAACAAGATTGTACGAATAATTTCGGTTTCTTTCGTTTCTAGAATAAATATTTTTATCGCTTCCGCATTCGCTCTTTGTGAATAATGAAATAAATCTCGTATGTATTTAGTTTTATGACGTTATGACGTGATGAGCTGATTTCTGTTTGTGTACGTTGAATATCAATGTAGGTTTTTATGACTGCCCACTTGTAATCTATTTGACCTACTTGTGACTTCCCTATTTATCTATATTATATTTTTTATGATAATTCTCAGTAATTAATTAGTTTTATATTAATTATTGAGTATTATTGTGGATATAATTCAATCAGATTAAATTGTGTATAAAATCACTTCGATGAATTTCGCCTATTCTTTCTAAGCCTTTTTCTTTTTCGCCTTTGTTTTGTAAGTATAAAAAACTTTACTCTTTTGTTTTTGAATTGAATTTGATAGTTAAATTTAAATTGCTAATTTCATTGGTACTATACATTGTTAATTTTTTATTCGAAGTACATTTATGTAATTCTATTTGAACTCTTTTTTATATGTCGACTATAAAATATAAAACAATCGTTCAAAAGCGTTTGTGTGCTAAGGATATTATAACACTAATGATTACTTAGTTAATGACCTTGGGAATGAGATGATCGCCACCAGCCCTTCAAATAACGAAAATATATTTATCGTACGAAAATGTAAAAAAATCGGATTAAAATTAAGTATATCCCGCTGAGTTCTTTAACCGAGCTGTTAGGTAATTTCTGAACTGATACTAGATTTGTGACAACGAATAAGAAAGTGTAACACTTCTACATTGAATAAAGCATTTTGACATTCAATAATTTGAAACATCACTAAGTACGATTGTCTATTATATTAATTGAATTCCCCTCAGCGTATCAGATACGCCGCATTAAACGTAAAACTTAACTGAAATAATGAATGGCAATTCAACGGAGCCATACTCGTGTTTCAATGAGCAATCGTTTTAACCACACGCTTCTAATTGTGCAATCTAGCTTGTACAATTAAGCGAGAGGAAGCGGGAATACTTGAATGGTAGCTGGTATATGTAGGGTAGTATTGTTTTTATATTCAATAATATATTTAATAAAATAACATATTTTATTTAATTTATTAAGCGTTAATATCTTGCGCTTTTATTATATATTATTATAGTAATTGCCGTATTTCCATGTTTTATTGTGTATTTAATCGTAACAGCCTGTTAATTTCCCACTGTTGGGCTAAAATTAGGAGCATATTCAACTACGGTGCTCCAGTACGGGTCGGTAGATTCATTTGACAGAATTTCGATGAAATAAGACACATGTAGGTTTCTTCACGATGTTTACCTTCAACGCTGAGCTTGCGATGAATTATAAATACAAATCAAGCACATGAAAATTCAGTGATGCTTACGTGAATTTGAATCCGCACTCATCATTTAAGATGTACGCGCTCTAACCACTGGAACATCTCGGCTAAGTTTTATTGACATGAGCTTTAATTTTAATATAAGTAAATATTGCATACTTATCTTGAAAACGGTTAAGTGAAAGAGATCGGGAGAATTTTATAAAGACATTTTCTAAGAATTCTGATAAGACCTCAGATTGTTATATCTCGTTAGATAGTCAATGGAATATATCTATTCTGTAGCATAACTATAAATAAATAAGTAAAAACACATTTACGTTCGGATATCTGCACTAAAAAAACAAACTTATTTAGTACAAAAATCGGAATAATAAAAATAATAACTTATGAAATACAATAGTTAAGAAATCGGTATTTGTTTGTTAAAACCTTAGAGTCCATTACCCTGAAAACGGTTGGGTTTAGGTTGGGATGTTTTATAGTCAAATCAGTCAGGATGTAGGGTAACTTAACCAGTAAACCTGTATATTATATTATATTTACATTACAAGTGGATCTGAAATATACCCGTAGTCGAAAACAAAACATTTCCATTGAGAGACAGAATATTTTTCCTTAAAGGATTAATGCACAAGGCCAAACATAGGCGCTATATCTAATTGGGTCACTTACGTCTTAAGCTATTATATACCTACATATATATGTGAGATAGAGCTTGATTTAATGCACAACACGGTTTTTTAGTTCATATTAACTCTATTATTTCTTTCAACGTAATGATATAAATCTTAGTGACAGACAATACAATAATTGACAGACGTTTCTGACATTACAAGTTGCCAGTCATTATCAAATACATAATATGCTTAAAATATATATAAACTATTTCCACATATATGATATCCAATTCTTCGTACATTTTTTTATGGTATAGGTTGGCGGACGAGCATATGGGCCACCTGATGGTAAGTGGTCACCATCACCCATAGAGAATGACGCTGTAAGAAATATTATCTATTGCTTACATCGTCAATGTGCCACCAACCATGGGAACTATGATTTTATGTCCCATGTGCCTATAGTTACACTGGCTCACTCACCCTTCAAACCGGAACACAACAATACTGAGTACTGTTATTTGGCGGTAGAATAACTGGTGAGTGGGTGGGACCTACCCAGACGGGCTTGCACAAAGCCCTACCACCAAAAAATTATACCACATACTAATGATATTTATTTATGTTGGGAAATACTTATGAAGAGTTTGTGGTAAGCTCATTGCTTGATACTCGATCTTCGACCAGCGACCGGCGCTGACAAAACTGTTATCTTCAGACAGAGTCACAGCAGTGCTTCCTCGTCAGTATTATCTTTGGTGTAACATTGTCAAGAGTGGTGTCTCCTTGTATCCATTGTGTATATAATATGCCCATGGTGTTAAATGGAATTTCGAGTAGGTATGATACCTATTCGATTTAAAAAATATATATGATAACATAATTAACATTTCCTGAAGTTGTGGAAAATGTTATGCAGTATATAATACACTAGCTGTGTCCGCGACCTTGTACGCGTTCGAATTTAACAAAAAATATATTATTGTAGACTAAGTTACTCCCTATTTCATCAGTTATCTGCCAGTGAAAGTCCCGTAAAAATCGGTCCAGCTGTTCCAGACTTTATCCGGAACAAACAGACAGACAGACAGACCGACAAAAATTGTAATAAATGTTATTTTGGTAAGAACCCCGTACAAATACATATATATATATATATATATATGTATTAAAATAGCCCTTTTTACATTGAGTAAAAAGGGCTATTTTAATATTAAGAACAGACACCCCAATTTTATTATATGTATAGATTAAAATGCATTCATACAGTATAGATATTCTATCAAGTAATTCTATCTGTCTGTTGCTTTATCACGTCACAACCAAATATGAACACCAGACACGAATTTGATTAAATTTATGAAGCGTGTTAGAACTACGAGGAAGGACATAGACTACTTTTTTAACCAAAAATTTCGTTAAACCCCCTTCCTAAAAAATAAGCAAAGTCGTGAGCAAAACCTAGTGTATTATAAAATTATAAAAACACATGAAAATACTTGAGCGTGTCAGGTATTGGTAGTTATGTTAACGATATGCTAATATGCCACTTTGTATATATGCCGGAAAAGGGTAGAAAGTGGAAAACAAAACAATTATTTGGTGCGTCAGATATTCAGTTGATAGATTTACTTTAAAATACTCTGATTCAAAGAACTGTCGATGCGGAAGTGACGTAAGGTGGTAGTGAATTTTCCTGCTAAATACACATCTCATTTTCTTTACTAATAAATTGCAATCCGACGAAGTTAGGTCGGTAGTTAATAAAGCAATAATGTCCGTAAACAAGCAATATTTAGAGTTTATTATCTTTGTAATTAATATACAGTTAAAATATACTTTGTATAATCAAGAAATGGTTCTGCAAAATTTGTTGTTACATAGAAAAGAAAAACCCTGGTGAACAATCTATTATTAGCATTACCGTTACGAAATAATAGAAAGCAGTTGAGGTATTTTGTAAGAAAAATGATAGACGTAAATAATAGCATTTACCATAACATTTCACGAAGAGTGTACAGTACCTTATTGTCTGTAGTTGGTTAAAACTATGATGAACAGTTACAGAATATTATATCGTCGTAATTCCAAAGTTTAACCGTCTCAAGTAAGTATTGAGTATAATATTAATGCTCGGTTTGCGAACTTCTACCCTACGGTTTCATCGGTTCGACCGCAATACCGCCTAAGAGTTGGTTTATATGAGGCTATTTTGTCATTGGACAAGTATTCACTATTTACACTACTTTTTTATCATTAATTATTTGTCCTCAGTATTTTGTTCATGATATTCTGATTTTTATTTTAAGTATTAATCAATTCCTTGATTGTGATAAATGTATCTTTTGCACTTTTATAACGCGACTTCGTTTATTCGTCGAGTCATCGCAGAGTCAAATTAAATTAAGGACAGCCATTATTCCCAGAGACGATTGCGGGTTCAAATCCAGGAAGGAACACTGATTGTTCATGTGCTTAATTTGTGTTTATAACTCATCTCGTGCTCATCGGTGAAGGAAAACATCGTGAGGAAACCTACATGTGTCTAATTTCATAGACAATCTGCTACATGTATTTTCCACCAAACTGCATTGGAACAGCGTGGTGGAATATATTCCAAACTTTCTCCTCAAAAGGAGAGGAGGCCTTAGTGTGGGAAAATTTACAGGCTGTTGATGTTTGTTGTTTTATTGTTCCCAGTGAACTTCTTTAGTCTTCCGAATGTACTATTTTTTATGGTATAGGTTGGCGGACGAGCATATCGGCCACCTGATGGTAAGTGGTCACCATCACCCATAGAAAATGACGCTGTAAGAAATATTAAATATTCCTTACATCGTCAATGTGCCACCAGCCTTGGGGACTAAGATGTTAGGTCCCTTGTGTCTGTGGTTACACTGGCTCACAACAATACTGAGTACTGTTATTTGGCGGTAGAATAACTGGTGAGTGGGTGGTACTTACCCAGACGGGCTTGCACAAAGCCCTACCACCAAGTAAATGTCTATGTCATTAGATCAGCACACATCCTTTTACACATCAATATATCGTATGTACTATTAATATTGGAATACAATATTAATAGTACATACGATACAATACATTGGAAAACTCTATGCTAATGATGGTCGGACCGGACAGTTTAATCGAGGCAGTAAATCGGACAAATGCATCGTGATCGATAGTCTTAATGGATACTGCCAATGCAAAATGTTGTATTCAAATACTATAATATATTTGGTTTATTTGTTTGCGCTATAAATCTATGTATATGTGTGTCTGTGTGTGTGACCTGACTGACTGAAATCAGCGCACAGTTTTACACATAAAGTCTTTTTAAATTTAAATTTCGAATCGTTTAAACGCTTAAGGTTTGACAGCGGGCAATGTATTTGATTATTTGGTCGGAGTTAGATTCTCCCACACATCACTTGCTAACAATCTAGGCTGCCCGAGAATTTAATACATTTTTTTATTGCTTAAATAAAATAAAATTAGATTCAAAATAATTATATTCAATTTAAAATATTTATTTCGAACACTAAAACCGTAAATGTTATATTGTCAACATAAATGACATAAAAATACTAAGGCTTAGTATCTTTATGTCATTTATGTTGACTTTATTATCAAATTCAATCAAATTAGCGTTAATTAATTACTCTCTGTTTACAAATATCTACTTAGTAAAGTAACACCCTGTAAATTTCCCAATGCTGGGATAAGGCCTCCTCTTCCATTAAGGAAAGGGGTTGGAACATATTCCACCACGTTGTTCCTACGGGTTCGTGGAATACACGTGTGGCAGAATTTTGATAAAATTAGACACATGCAGGTTTCCTCACGATAATTTCCTTCACCACCGAGTACGAATTATAAACACAAATTAAGCACACATATATATATAGAGTGGTGCTTGCCTTCGCAATCATCGGTTACGATGCATTCGTTCTAACCACTGGGCCATGTCAGCTCAATATCTACTTAAGTATAAATTATTATAAGGATTTAGTTAAACGTGTAGTTATGAAATCACTTAAATATCTTTATTCTAACTTCTGACAACAGTGCTAATATTTAAGTAACAAGTTTAAAATATAGGTAATGTTTTATTCTATAATTAATTTATGTTCATAAATAGTATATGAAATATACTTTATTGTATATTAGTAATTAATTCTCAGTATTAATACATTTCCATTACATTTTGTTTATTTTTTGTTAACAAAAACCATTAAGGCTGATACATGTGTCAGGAATTATATTTAAAATTTATTTATTCACAGTATTTATTAAAACTTACTTGATATAAGTGTACTTAATGGTAATTGTTTTGTGATTTCTTTGATAATACATGTATTTCAGAGGAATATATTAATATATATTTGAATATTTGTGAAATGCGGTTTGATAATCATATATAGTACGACACAACTTAGACATAGCATCGGCAAAATTCGTAAAACCTATCATATCCGAATTAAGTACCCCATCTCAAATTTTCAATATTTATTTCTCATGTGAATATAATCTTTACATACACGTAACAACGTATAATAATATGACCTAATATATTCGTCAATTTGACACGTCGATTTGCTTTCTCGGGTTGAACTGACGCGAGAGTCTATAGCGTCGAATGGCGCGATTGGGAGCTATTTCTATTGGTTGGGTTAATCGGCATTAATCGGTTTTACGAATTTTGCCGATGCTACATTTAAGTTGCGTCATACTATACAAGTAACATAATAGTACACTTAATATAAATATTCATACAAAAACGTACCGTACTGTACACACACATTCAAAGCGTTGGCACACATGTACACAACTCGCGAAGAAGAATTAAATTGGATTCGAAAAATGTATAGAATAAATTTTATATTATAATTGAATTAAAAGTATTCTAAGAATTTTAATACATGTTAAATAATTTTATATTACGATTAAAACGTTTTATATAAAAGCTTCTTCATCTGTTAAAGTATTGTGCTATTCTTTATAAGTTATGTTTTTTTTTTTTAATTTATAAAAAATATTTATAATATAGTCTGATCAGCAGTGATATACAACTTTGTTTTTTTTTAATGAGTGGTCAGGATTTTGTTGGATGTTACGTTGAATTATTTATAGTAAGCACATCACTTGCTTGGTGTTATGGGTAAGTTTACTTATAATATCAGTGTTATTAGGGCCCCAAGTGACAAAGCGTCTTCGTGCCCAAGGTATGTTGCACATTGATGACGTGACGTAGGCAACAATAACAACAATAACATCCTGTAAATTCCCACTGCTGGGGTCCGCATTGGAACAGCGTGGTGGAATATTTTCCAAACCATCTCCTCAAAGGGAGAGGAGGCCTTTAGCCCAGCAGTGGGAATTTACAGGCTGTTGTTGTTGTTTGTTGGAATGTAGATTACACGTAGAAATTTCGCTTCGCAATATTTGATTGAACATTATTTGTATATTTGTAAACAAATGAATTGATCAAACGTACAAACCATACGCCACTGTAATAGATATGTAATATGAAATTATTGACGTTGAAATCCTTTCGCAAATTTTTTATATATAAGTGTTTAAATTTTAAATCAATTTTTGTGTAATGCTTCATATAAATTGATTGTGTAGGCTATTTTCAAACTCAAACTCAAATTGCTTTATTGAATATAGAAGTATTACACTTTCTTATTGATGTTTAATCGAAACAGTACCACCGGTTCGGAAAAGAAAATACCCTGAAGAACCGGCGAAAGAAACTTAGCGGGTTTTTTTGTCTCATATATTATATAAACATATATACATATTATAGATTTTGTACTCCAAAATTGTCACTTATAATTACATTTTATTTTACTAATTTCAAAATAGTATGTTAATTCTAATTCGGGTTTTGTGGCTTAAGCATTATACATTGACATGTATATTTGAGGTTAATGAGAACGCTGTTTAGATGAAACAGATAATTAACTGAATGGTAATCATAAGAAAATATTAAATTTGCTTGCTCTTTGCTCTTAACTGTAATTTTATAATTATAAGATATACGAATTTTATTACTTGTGTAATTTTCTGTGTTTAATATTTTACACTATTTAATAAACATTGTTTAAACTTATAAATGAACAGTAATGAAATAAAAAAACACAATCAATGGCTAAAAAGGGATTTATATTTATTTGTTTTTTATTCATATGTCAATAAATAGGCCCACTGGCAAATGGCCTTTTTTTTTGGCTCGAAAAACGCTTTACGAGCTTCCCCCACGTGATGGAAGTGGGGGGGTGTGTGGGACTCCCCGGTTTCCTGGTGCACCCAGGACCACCGGGTTTACCCACTAAAAAACCAGCGGTACTCCTCTCTTTCGGCGGGCGCCACGGGATCGCTTACGCATGCTACCGTGACGCCCTGACGGTCGACCCGCCTATGCTGACCTCCAACTCTGGCAAATGGCCTGATGGTACTGCACATATATATACTGTTCTATAAAATTAATTAATGCGTAAACAATTTCAAATTTCATTAAATTTCAAGTTACGTTAGCTGTAGTCGGAAGGCTGTAAAAAAAACCAAAAACTATTATAAAAGTAATTTGATTAAGCAAAATTAATTTTACACGATGTAAGCTTGAACATTATAATAATAATGTGAAAAAATATAGTGGAGAATCTTGATTCTAAATTGGAGTTTCGCATTCCCGGAAAATGTACATTTTTGTTTGTTTGTCCACGTCAGCTATCCTGGGCTATGTGTGTGTAACTTGCAAAGTATATTGACATATCAAAATTGTGGATATAAATAAACTCACACAGGTAAATATTATTAAAAGTATGCTTAAATTTAGAGTATGGCACAATTCTGTTTGTTGTTGAAAAAATGTCTTACAGCAATTTGTCATATCCATATGCTCTTATTATTCACAATATATTGTTAAAAATATACTTAAAATTAATTGTCATCCATTACTCATTTTTGACTAATCTGCAACGCATAAAAACAAAAACAAATGGCCCAGTGGTTAGAACGCGTGCATCTTAACCGATGATTGCGGGTTCAAATCCAGGCAATGTCTAATGTCATCGAAATTCTTCCACATGTGCATTCCACTAACCCGCATTGGAACAGCGTGGTGGAATATGTTTCAAATCCTCTCCCTAATGGAAGATGAGGCCTTATCTTATCAGTGGGAAATTTACAGGCTATTACTTTACTTTACAGATTATTTGTACAAAATTATTGATAAAACTAGCATTATGAATACGTACGTGTGTACGTTCGCATACATTATTAACACACACAAACATACAACAATAAAAATATTTTACAGAAGGTATTGTTTTTCATATGTAAAAAATATGTATTTTATTAAATGTAATCTAGCAAAGAACAGTAAGCTAGTTTCGTATTCTAATCACCTGTACAAAGGTTTCAGAGACGTGAATGTGTACTGCACTTTATAATTAGAGCGGTCTCTACACACAGTCATTGTTGTAAAACAAATGTACTTGTTTTATACGAACTTTTGAACAATACAGCCACAGCGCGTTTTAATGCATGAGAAAACGTGAAACAAATGCTTTAAGAAAATTTAAACTGAATTGTTTGTAATTAGAGACAAATTTTTAAACGTTATGTTAAAAAACAAAATGCAAACACTCACACATGCCCACTCACTCACACACATGCACGAATACAAACACACAATTTATTTTTTTCTGTTTGACACATAACATAAAATAATCGCTATGTTAGTTACTAGTAGTCGCCCGCGGCTTCACTTGCGTTTAAGGGTTGCGTTGGTTGTTATGGGTTAGGCAAAAGTAGCAAAAGTAGCAAAAGTGGCCCATGTCCTTTCTTGGAGTTCAAGTTTGCTTTATACCAAATTTCATCAAATTCGGTTCAGCGGTTTGGTCATGAAAGATCTATAGACAGAAAGAGTTACATTCACGTTTATAATATTATAATTAATACAGATTAAAATCTTCATTTCAAGTTTTTTGTCTAAGAAATATGTCCATCTCTCATTAACTCCATGCATTAGAAAAAGAGACACATATAATATACACAGACGTGCAAAAGTTGGCGTCATGTATTCGGTAGGCACTCCTACCTAATTTCGTAGGATTAATCAACTTAATGTGAATTAACGGTTACACATTTATTAGATTACGCACGGGTTCACAGGATTGCTTTATCCCCTGAAGCCGAAAATACCACAAGTAATTCTATATTCATCTCGTTTTTAAATGATCTACTCGAAACCACTTTTCACGCGTTCCGTCCGATTTAATTCGTACCGTAATAAAACGTTATTTAATTTATTTATTTATGAACACTTTATGTGCCTCCTAATTTTGCTCGGGTAATATTCAAGTTAGACATATATATTTTTGCAAATGTACGAAAATAAAAAAACAAAAGAAAGCAATTAGTAGTTAGATACTATCTTGAAACTAGGTTCCATAACAACTAAGTATATCATTGTAATATTTTTTCTTTGTAACGTAGGCAGGCCGATGGGTAAACAACAATAACAAGTACTCCTGATTGGCGGTAGAATATCTGATAACTACCCAGACGGGCGTACAAGATTTCATTGTTGTGAATTTCAGACAACAATAATTGGTTCAAGGAAATATTGTTTAAAAACTTGATTAGAAAGAGAAAGAGCGATCGTATGAAAAGCACAACAGTTTATCCTTGAGTGACGATTTCGTTGCCAGCGCAAAATAAGTTCGTTTCAAAAAAGTCGTCTAAATATTTAAACCATTAACTTTGCCCAAACATATCGGAAGTACTTGCATACATAATCTTTAAAATTAATCAAACATGAAAATAAACCTTATCGTCATACATTTTAAATACATTTCAGACACTTAGATATTTATGACCTTATTGTAAACTGATACTGACTGTACGAAATTTGTTTACGGTAATCTGGTACTATCAGACTTATCCTTATGTCGCCTAAAATTAGAACAGAGTATTCGACCTATTCATTACAAATCTTATATATTAAGTTTTCGTGTATCTGTTATAGTCTTGGCAGCATTCGCTTGGAAAGTTACCAGACCTACTATTCTCTCTCTAACTACATCGACATAATAAGATCTCAAAAAACATACAATATAGAAGAATATTATAACTTTGAAACTATTAACTAATAGATATTATGTAAATCTTTCAATTAAGTCTCAATTGGATGAAATTTTGCATGAATTTGGTATTGTTTAAATGAAAAACGAAAATCAAACTATACTTTATTCAAGTAGGCTTTTTCAAGCACTTATGAATCATCATTTAACAAACTATATTAAGTGAAGGTACCACCGTTTCGAAATGCGCATTCTACCGAGAAGAACCAGCAAGAGAGAAGGTAATTTGTAAAAAAACATATTTCTTAAAGTATGCTCGTATTGTTTTTTGACAGATATGCTGTAGGGTTTTCTTGGCTGACACCGGCTCCAAATATAGCAATAATTATACTACATTATATAAGCGTCAATCGACTTTTAAGTAGTCTAAAATTTTTCATTTCATTTTACTTAGAAGGACTCTAAAAAATATGATGAATACGCAAGTATTTTTTATTACTTTTTAGTGTTTTACTTGTTTTAAAATAGTGTTTTGTTTGAAGTAGGTTTTTCTTTTGTTAATTTTTTTATTTATTATCATCTACATAGATCTTCTTCTATGATAAAATTAACGGCTTAATGTGGTATTTACCAACTTCTACATATTCCAAACAGTCTTCTCGGAAGAACGTTATGGTGGTGAATTATGTTTGCAGAAATACATTCGACATAATTTGCGGTTGCCTCACGATTCATTAAAGATAGATTAAGAACATGAGAACTAAGTGCTTATCGAGGTTTAAACCATCCATCCTCGGTGAGTACCTTAAGCGTCGAGTTGACCAAGTGGTCATTTCGGGTCGTACGGAGTAGATGGTTTTCGAGACAGCCCCGAAAATACGCATCTTTCTTGGGGCAAGGTATCCGTTTCTATAGTAAAATTCCGCAGACATTTTTAACTTTGCCGTTTCGTAAATTCAAGTCGTTTGTAAAAAATACATTGTTAAAAGAGGCAAATTACTCGATACAAAATTTTGTAGATGATAAAAAAGCGTGGAATTAAAACCTGTTGAGTTCCAGGCAGTATATATTAATTTAAATAATTATGTTAACTAACATGACTTTGTATAAAAGAGTAACTAGGCAGTTCTTCTCGGTAGAATCTACTTTCCGAATCGATGGTAGCTTCACTTAATTGTTAAATGACGATTCAAAAGTGCTTGTAAAAGCCCACTTGAATAAAGTTTATTTTGATTTAGCAATATAATAAAGGGCAAGCACTACTGACTGCATCGCAATTGACATGAGAAAATCTAAACATTGAATCAAATGAAATATTGGTACACGTAAATCTACAACCCAATATCTTATACTTTATAACTGCGTAATGGAATAAGCTCATAAAACTTATCGAACCGGACAAAGAGTCTGGAGCAAAGAGATTTTCACGGAATTATATTTTTTTTACACATACACAAACGGTCTGAACAAAATTTTGGTATATCAATTGTAGTTTATATTTGTGAGCGTTACAAAAGCGCCCGAAGCATCCAATTCTTTTGACATCGCCGAAATGATGTTTCGGTATATTTTACTCAAAGCCTATGTATGTACTAAAACTACGACCCATCGCTATTTTAACGGCATTTGATTCCATCGATTTAGTATTTTTTCCTGAATCCATCATAAAATAATATACATAATTTTTAATTTGCATTAGTAGTAGTATTCTATATCTATAACCAACCCATATCGACCCATATCGCAATACTGCATTTTTTCACACACAATCACAAATAATTCTTCTCTATTGGAGAAAGATACTTTACTCAGCAGTGGGACGTTCAAGGATTGCTTTAGTTGCAATGTAATTTGTTGGTCCAGAATAAATATATTGTGTTATAAAAAATGTCTATTAACCCGTTCGCTTTCAGTGGAGTTGTCATGTAAACAAATCTATATTATAAAAAAATAAATCCTAAAACACATATTACAATAAAAGATCTTTTAAGAGATGGCTAATTATTACATCGCTTTTATATAAAAAAATATATATCTTAGTTATTTTCTATACTTAAAGTTTGTGATGATACTAACGTATATCATATTCGCATTACTCGAATTCAAGTTACGAATATTGATAACCTTCTTCAATTATCATTTTTTGTAGGTAATTATTTTCCCTTTTTTATTATTATACATATTTGATTGCCTATAGCTGATATTATTGAGTTTTTTATGTTAAAGGTTTTTCTTCTTTACGTTAAAGTGAAATAAATACTTGCAATAATAATTTCAAACAAGACAGAGAGTGATTTAGTTATTTATATTCGTGACCCTGCTTAATTAATAATGCATTCCTGCTCAGACTCCGTACACTTAATATGATACACTCAATACTTTGCCGAAACTTTTTAATTTAGTCTTACAATACTTTGAAATCTCAAGTCAATAAATATTTAGATATATTATTCAATTTAACATTAGATTTATGATAAAATCATGTGTATTTAATATTGGTTGATTAGTAGCCAGGATGTAACATTCATATGTTGTTGTATATATAAACAACAAAACTATAATGAAAGTAAGAATGAAGACGATTTATAATGTGATTTAAATTTCGAATAAATGAGCTGACCAATGTTTATTGCAAATCAGTTTTATATTCAATAAAAAAAAACATGCGTTATAATAATGTTTGAAATAATCTCTCTCAAGTTTGAGGTTCTTGATTCGAAAATCATTGTCCAATCGGAGTACCTGACCGGCACACTACACGCAATTACATCTTTACCCAACCAACCTTTTTGGACGGACCTTCAAAGAATCTTTTCATATAAAATATGTCGATTTCCATTCATAAAAAATGTTTTAAAATATTTGCGGATATTTTTCCTTTTTGTAATCTTCTAAGATTCTTATAAAATATATATGAATCATTGTTGATATTATTTATAAAAATATTGATAACATGTTCATATTTCTGTATTTGGTTGTATGTCGGAAAGAGTAAGGAAGAAAGACATATACCGTTTCGTTAATGAAACTAGTGATTTAAGTAAAGATTTTATATATAGAGAATAAAACAAAGGCAATATTTTTTTAACTCCATCTATGATAACATAAGTCGGAACTATTCCATGATTGTAATAATTTTCGTGAAATGTTATTAGGAAATGTCCCAATTCCGGAGTTGTTTGGGTTGATGTGTTGCCATATATTTTTTCCTTCCATAGATTAAGAAGAAAAAATAGTTACATAATAATAATAGTTTTGTCACAAGCATGTAATTAAGTCCTTAAATATATACAAATATGAATTAAAAATAGTAACCATAAATCCTTGCCGCTTAAAATAGTAAAAAGATTGCTAGCAGCATTAGTTCGTTGAATCACGATTCCAATCCGAACGGCGGGGAATCGAACCCTGGTCTTCCGTATGACAGGCGATACCACAATACTAAATGCTAGTCATATTTACAAAAGTCGAATTACGTAATCTTAGCGTCGAAATATTCAGCGCGTTCCAAGATTCCGAGGGAACTAATCAAACTTACTATTTACAAATATGCTTTGTAGCAAAATAAGGGTAATGTTCACTAAATTAAAGAATAGATTGCCTATTTCTTATACAACGTTATACCCTTTTTAAGCTAGAACAAAATATATATTTCTGATTTGGAAAATCGAGTGTGACTTTGTCGTGGGTGATAAAGTTGCGAGGGAATGGTGCGTTCCAAATCCAAGGTCGCGTTATTTGTTTACAGCAAATGGGGATAAGTGATTCAATGTTTTACAGGAACAGAACTACGACTCCAAATGCGAGTTTACGAGGGAGAAGTAATCGAAAAATCTGTGCAGGCGAAATAGCAGTTTCTGTAATGTTCTTTTTATTATTTTACAGTCGCAATATTATCTGATATTTTGAACGGACCATGATTACTAAAGGTATCTCCGAAATGTATTAAGTACACCAGGCAATATTTGTCAAAATATTGTCTTAATGTGGATATCGTCAGTTAATTAGAGTTCTAACAGACTATAAGAATGACGTTATAGTTTAGATGTGTTTGTGTTTTGTAATTTATTATTAACTAATAGTCGCCCAGGGCTTAGCTCGCGTTTTTGGGTGTTTTTTGTTATGTGTCAGGCAAAAATTTAGCCAATGTCCTTTCTTGGAGTTCAAGTTTGCTTCATACCAAACTTCATCAAATACGGTTCAGCGGTTTGGTCGTGAAAGAGTGACAAACAGACAGACAAAGTTATTGACCTTGAGAGTCTCGAGATCTGAAAGATCTTGTTGACGGATTGGATTACGTCTCCATTGAATTAAAAGAGCTAGGAAATAGTGATTACATCTATGTTTATACAATTGCTCAGCTGAGACGGCAGAGTGGTAAGAACGCGCGCATCTTAACCGATGTTTTCGCGTTCAAACCCAGGCAAGGACAACTATGTATGTGTTCTTAATTTGAGTTTATAATTCATCTCGTGCTCGGTGGTGTAGGAAAACTTCGCGAGGAAACCTGCATGTGTCTAATTTCCTCGAAATTATGCTACATGTGCATTCCACCAACCCGCATTGGAACAGCGTAATGGAATATGTTCCAAACCCTCTCCTTAATGGAAGAGGAGGCCTTATCTCAGCAGTGGGAAATGTACAGGCTGTACTCTACTTGAATTTACTTTATACAATTGAGCAAGTCTTCAGAACAGCCTTCACCTTTGAAATTTTCTCGGAAGGATTTCCAGTTTTCTTTCTTGTGTTCTAAAACTCAAGCAAGGTGAAATTATCATTTATGAGATTAAAATAAAATTTTAATAATTGTACTTATAATAATAAAAATAATGAAATCATATAAAGCGATATCAAAGAAGTACCAGGAAACCATATTGTCATAAGAGAATTGAACAGCGAATGTAACTCGGGGGACAGATAGCGAATAATATATTTGCCTTTTCACAGTTCAACAAAGAGCTACGCATTGCGGCATTATGCAGAAAGGAACATACATGGCCATGGATGGGATTGCGCGATTTGTATCTCATATATTCGGAAAAACAGCGAGAGAAATTGCCTTTCCTCCTACCCTATTAACTGTTCGTACGGTTACCGAATACAGAATTGTTAAGGCCTGGGTTGATAATAGTTTAAGACTTTTATAACATATAATATAAAACAAATACAAACTTTAATACGCCAAGTCATTGATCAAACATTCGAGTTAGTATAGATCTATGAAAAATTCTATGTATTTTGTCTGAAATATTTTTTAACAAAATTTTAGGAATCAAATTTTGTCTATACCTTTTTTACATATTTTCGTAAGAGGAGCGTGTTCTGATAATTTCATCTATGAACTTGATTTATGACCAAACATCCGTCAATATGTTTTTAACAAGATATACATCTTAACTTGGCTTTTTAAAATTACAATTTTTTCATTATTATAAATTATAGTATTTGGTGAAGTATTTGATGAATACCTTAAGAATATTATAGAAACGAATATATTACTTATACTAATATTTCAAATTGGGAATTGAATTCTGACCGATATTGATTAGCCGGTATGAAGTTAGGCCCAAGGAAGAACTTAGGTATAAAAACTTTTTATATTTAAAACCGAAAGACAAACCCCAATAACACCATCATACAATAAAAATATCTTAGAATGTAACAAAATAAATAAAGAAATCAATTTATTGTCTAAAACCTACAGTTTATAATTTCGTCATGAATTCCATATTAAGATTTATAGTTTGATAATAATGTTTAGTAATTTAAATAGCACTTAACTCAGGATTAGATCAATCTGAATCACTTAAAATTTCTAAGCTACGTGATATTTAATTAAGTTTATGTTTCGGTATAGAGAAATAGAGTCGGTATAATAAGAGGCACAAGGGACATTAAATTTAAGTTCCTATGGTTGGCGGAGTATTCCCAGTGAATGATTAAATTACCTTATAGTAACTACATATATTAATTATTATCTGTGGTACCTTATCATTATTTACAACAACACAACACAACAACAACAACAACAACAGCCTGTAAATTCCCACTGCTGGGCTAAAGGCCTCCTCTCCCTTTGAGGAGAAGGTTTGGAACATATTCCACCACGCTGTTCCAATGCGGGTTGGTGGAATACACATGTGGCAGAATTTCTATGAAATTTGTCACATGCAGGTTTCCTCACGATGTTTTCCTTCACCGCTGAGCACGAGATGAATGTCAAAGACAAATTAAGCACATGAATCAGCGGTGCTTGCCTGGGTTTGAACCCGCAATCATCGGTTAAGATGCACGCGTTCTAACCACTGGGCCATCTCGACTCGTAACAACAACACAACAGCCTGTAATATTCCAACTGCTGGGCTAAGGCTTCCTCTTACTTTGAGGAGAAGGTTTGGAACATATTCAACCGCTCTGTTCCAATGCAGGCAGGTGGAATACACATGTAGCAGTATTTGTATGACGTTTGCTGGGATAAGGCCTCCTCTTCCATTAAGGAGAGGGTTTGGAACATCACGATGTTTTCCTTCACTAACGAGCACGAGATGAATTATAAACACAAATAAAGCACGTGAATATTCAATGGTGCTTGCCTGGATTTGAACCAGCAATCATCGCTTAAGATGCATGCTTTGTAACCACTGGGCCATCTCGGATTTCATCATTTGCATGTCCACTTCTAAATTTAAAATGAAACTTACGTTCTATCACGATAATTTATTATTAAAACGCGCCTATTTTTATAGCCTAATTTTCTCATATATTATGCTTACAAAAAAAGAAGTACAGCACTTCTATTTTTAATTTGAATAGCTTCCTATTCATGCATACTGAATTACGAGGATTTTTGTTTGGCGGACGAATGCAGCCAGTATTTTTCTACTTTTAATTTATATTATTCGACTCTTTTAATGGCGAGTGCTTTGAATTTAGAACCGATTTCATTGAGCACCGTGAATTATAATGAGGTATTATCAAGTATTTTGTGATTTAATTAAATTTATAAATTTCATTGGGTTCCATTTTGTTCCAGAATAATCAGCGTTAAGAAATTTGAAATGGTAAGTGTCAAGAGCATTAAATATTATTTTTCATGGATCGGACCTCTTCGAGAAGAATATTTCCTAAGTTTATTTCATAACTTCGAGGATGGATAGAGATTCAAACCCTGACATTCGTCAGCAGTGCTGAAATCATGATTTTTAAAAGACGAGCTGGGACAAGCCCCTCCTTCATTTTTACATAGTATAAAAGAAAGTCGCTTCCCGCCGTTTGTCCTTATGCTGAGATCTTTACAGTTGAATAACTGATTCTGATACGTTATTTTTTTCAATTTACAGCTTGATTCAATAGGACGGTTTATATGCACAATATAGTAGAGAAACACTGATAATTTTAGACAATTCTAGATATTGTAAATACGCACGGCATTTTGCTGAGCCCTACGAGGTAGATAATGTTCAGTATTGTGCTGCTTAAAGAGCTGTGAACGTTGTATGTAAGGCATTCTGCCGTATATTTAGTATCAGCATTGCATCCGTGTGAAGTCGGGACAGATATATATATGTATAAAAAATAACGTATATTTTTATGATACGCGGGTAAATAGTGATATGAAAATTACACGATGGAGTTGCTCGCTAAGCCGCCTGTTAAGTGTCGACTCGCTCGAAATAGACAGCTTCAATATTTTATTTTACAATTTTTATTTTATTACGAATTTAATTTGAAATTTTTAAATTTCTACGTTAGTATTACTAATATGAAAATAATTATGTTTTTCTTATTAATATGTTGATTAATTACTACAAATATCACTTGATTACTGTATAGCCTTTTTTTGTCGAGGGACCGGGACGGTTATGTAGGACTTAATCGTGGCCATGAGGGCCTTAGGCCTAATGCCCTGTCTTACCCACTAAATACATCCTCGGGTTTCAACCATGCCGCCCAGTGGTGAGGCAACGGGATCGCCGAGGGCTTGCAACCGTGACCCCACCAGCACTGCCGTACAGCATATTCCGATGGAAGTAGTAATAAAAATAATTTATAAAAAAATTGACCCCAAAATTGGTAACAGGTAGTAAATTAAATATAGAAAAAATATTACTTAGGACTTGCGGAATATAAACAATAAACATAAATAGATTTCTCTAAGATATCCCGAATTCAGTACACACGCCGGCAATGTTTTTGAGGTCGGTCCGGCAGCAGATGTTTTAAGCCAGTCCCCCGAACAGGCACGACGTGCTGAATGTAGCCAAAACCTATCATCGAGTCATCACAAATATAGGTTACTTTATATTCCGTTATTTATTTTCCTTAAAATGTAATATGGTATAGTTTTAAGCTTAATAAATTAATTACATGATTGGCATTCAATTCTGTCACATGTATTCATTTTATAATTTAGTTTTAATTTCTGTTCAAATTCAATTTATTATTTAAATAAACTTTTAATTCTAATTGAAGTTCTCGATACTTGACTACCTACTCAGTGATTACCTATATATTCGTATACTATACCGTACTGACGACCCGCCCCCGATTCGCACGCGTGAAATGCTGATATTATTATAATACAGCGAATCACTCTCTCTCACTCTCGAAAAAAAACCGCATCAAAATCCGTTGTGTAATTTTAGAGATCTAAGCTAGATATACAAAGGACATAAGGACAGACAGCGGTTAGAAAAGTTAGACAACTAACTGATATTCATACCGCTCGTTTAGTTTATTTTGGTTATTATCACAGTATTATGTCATATGGCATATTACTTTGGGGTAACGCTGCAGATATTGAATCTGTCTTTATTTTATAAAAGAGAGCAATCCGGTTTATTTATAATCTTGAAGCTAGAGACTCTCTTCGGGATGTTTTTAACAAAGGGAGAATATTCACTGTCGCGTCGCAATATATTTACAACAATAATATGAATATTCACAGTAACATTTACCAACTTTGATAAAATCAGTGATAATCATTGTATGTGCACTAGGGGTAAGGATAAGCTTATAAAGCCAAGTTTCCGGCTCTGCTTCTGCTAAATAATTGTATTTAACTAACATGACTTTGTATTTTTAAATGTAAAAAAAGAATAACTACTGACTTTCTTGTCGGTTCTTCTCGGTAGAATCTACTTTCCCAACCGGTGGTAGCTTCACTTGTAAGGTTGTAAAATGGCGATTCAAAAGTGCTTGTAAAAGCCTACTTGGATAAAGTTAATTTTGATTTGATTTGATTTGATAATAGGTAGCTATCTCCCTCTCTGTTTGTCAACGTTGTTTTATCATACGAAAGAAAGAAATAAAGCATACTTTAATAATCGCACCCATTTATACGTTCGACGTTTAATTTTGAAAATAGAATTTATTGAGAACAAAGATTAGACAATTAAAATAATGTTTCTCTGACAAATTAAATTAAATTGGGATCGAGTCCAATCATCGTGTCCGTAATTACTGTAATCCATTCATTCAAATCTGAAGAATATTAATGAATGAGAGTTATTTCGTATCGACCGACATTCATTCTTTTCCTCTTTGGAATTTTTATTTGATATTGAGTCAGGAAATTATTTTTGTGATTTTCATTCATGGTCATTCATTAAACATTTTGCATGGGAAATGTGTTTGCGTTAAGATGACTTGTCTCGACTTGTTATTCGAATTCACTAACGAAGCAGTTAATATTCATAGAAATGTCGTTACTTACTACTTTTTTGAATGAAAGTTACAACATTATGAACAGTTTAATCTTTTGTATGTATATATAAAAGCACATAAGCACATTTTCGAGAGTGAGCAAATGTTGATGAACAATAAAAACATTAAGATACTTTGTAAATGGCGAGGACAGGCAAAAAACAGAAAATGCTATAAGTGCCTATCATGATTTGTTACTTTTTCACTGTCATTAATTTATTTGGTGCCACTTAAAACATATGCATACTTTAAACTAAGTTAGAAGGAGACCCAAACATGAAATATCGATAAGATTGCAAGAACACGATTATATCGAACATTTGGTATTCAAATATCAAAATTGAAAATTTTTACACTCAGCACCATTGTCTTCTGGACCATTGAAATAATCAATATCATTCACAAATTCATATATCTATATTCACTTTAATAATGTCTTATGTGGTTTGGTTAATTAAATGTAGAGAATACAGACTGATTCTTTTGTTTTTTTCATTCGTATCTGCCTAATTTTGGCACTCTACCAATTAATACAAAGAGTGTTGAGTCTGGAGCCTGATATTGGTAGCGCGTATATGGGTCACCTAAAATCACTAATGAATAATACTATAAGTATGATTATAAATTAAATATATACAAGGTTTTATGGGTTTACAGCTAATCATGGTATTGTCTAAGGGCTAGTACTTTCTAGTTACATATTTTTCAATAACACAGCTGTAGTTAGTACTATTGTATTCCTGAATGAAGGTTGTCTAAACCAGTTTAACTAGACACACGGAACACAATATCTCAGCATAGTTAATATATATCTTCTCGGAAGATCTATGGGTGATCACTGCCCAGAAAGTGCCACATTAAACTGATCAGCTGACATGTACTGAAAATGTTTACAATCTGTTTAAATTAAAGAGAGATTAGAAACTTATAATAAATAGTTTGTAGTGGAGTTTGTAAACAGGTGCAAAAATACTACGCAACTGAACTCAGAATAAATTACTAGACAACTGCGCACCCATAAAGGAAATAAGCTGGCGCTTAAAGCGCTTTTATGTCTTAAGGATCCAACGAATACAATTATATCCACCAGCAAAAGCGCTTGTTAGCCAAAGCCATACACCCACTGTCCGTGTAATACAATTAACGTACGTATACGCCTCATTAGCTTCCATACCAGGATATTTGGAAACCGTCCAAAAAGGGACACTTTTTGTCGGGAAAATATTATTTTATTACGGTACCACAGTTCGCACGACTCTGTGGGATGGGTTAGGGGTGCGTTTCCATTTCACGCTATCATTGCTAAACACAAGATAAATTTATTTTATCCAATCGTCATTATATCATTACATAGTATAAAACAAAGTCGCTTACCGTTGCCTGTCCGTAAGCATGCTTAGATCTTTCAAATTACACAACGGATTTTGATGTGGTATTTTTTAATAGATAGAGTAATTCGAGAGGATGGTTTATGTACATTTTGGATCAAATTTTGTAGAAATTCTAAAGAATATTTAGTATCTGTGTTGCACCCGTGCAAAGCCCAGTCGGGTCGCTAGTTTACTATATTTACCTAGTGGTAGGACTTTATACGAGTCACTCTGATGGATACCATCCGAGCATCATATGCTACTAGCAAATACTATTTACAAATATGATATTTTGGCTTAGCGTGAGTGAGCAATTGTAACTATAGGCTCGCAAAGGGCACACAAGATCTTAGCTCCCAAGGTTGGTAGCACATAGGCGGTATAAGGAATGTTTAGTATTTTGAATAGCGCCAACGTCTATAACTAGTGGTTCCTACTTACCTCCAGGTTAACCATTCACATACGGATACATATTTCAAAGATATAATTTTACCAATCACCATTATTGTATCAAAAAAAATTAGATAAAAGTCGTTATGAATCTGTGAAAAAAAAAACAATATCTATGACGTAATTTTCTAAAGATCTAAAATAACTAATAAGGTTTTATTAATTATTAATAATATTCGAAAAATAACCAGAAAGTTGTGATGGGAATGTTTCCTCATACAAAGCGTTCGGGCGGCCATATGTTAGGTTTTTTTGCGGCCAATTTACTTCGTCCCTTTTGTACGTCATGTGGTATTTTTTGTTCTTAATTTAAGACGGTCGTGGTATGAACGAGAACCTTTTTTGTACATTCTGCTAAATTTTCTTTTAAATTATTTTTGTATACAATTTTATAACACGTGTTATACTTGGTATTCACATAATCTATAACATATCACATCATAATCGTCTTGGGGTACCTGGCTGGAATGAAATAGTTCGCTGTATTATGTATTTAATCATATATAATTAAAAATATCATCTGATAAAAAATCTGATTAAACAATATAATAAATATAAATATGAGACAACATCACATACATTACTCTGATCCCAATGTAAGTAGCTAAAACACTTGTGTTATGGAAAATCAGAAGTACCGACGGTACCACAGACACCCAGACCCAAGACAACATAGAATACTAATTATAATCTACATCGACTCGGCCGAGAATCGAACCCGGGACCTCGGAGTGACGTACCCATGAAAACCGGTGTACTCATCACTCGACCACGGAGGTCGTCTAATATAATATGCTCAAAATTTTATAATATACACCATATTTAATGGTAAGAGATAGAGAAAAAGAAAGAGAGGGTTGCTTGGAATTCTACTGTAAGGCACATAAAAGGCGTTTCAAAAATGTTGACATATCTTTCTTTATTACTTATAATTTAACTGATAAAAACGATTCTTAAATATTTTTATGAAATTTCTAGAAAAATATTTTATTTTTTATTCCTCGTGTGCAGAGATCATGGTTACAATAGTCAATTTCCTTGCCAAGAATATCTTAGGATTACGAGTCGACGCCACAAGCGGCCATTTTATATCCGAGTGAGAAGTGAAAATTCCATTTAGAGTAACTGATTCTCTTCGGTGACCACTTTGCATTGGATTCTTGGAATTGTTTAAAATCGTGACCTATTAAACGTAAAAATAGAGTAAATTAAAGTCTGTAAATATCTGAATGTGGATTCTCTTATACTCATGTAATTGAATTTCATTTAAATTAGACACATGAAGGTTTTTCCATCATATTTTCCTTCACCACCAATCATGTATCATAAACACAAATTGAGCACATAACAATTCTGTCATACTGGTTTACTAATGGTTTCAAATCGTTTATAAAAAATACATTGGTAAAGAGGCATATTATTCGGTACTAGATTTTGTAGATGATAAAAAAGCTTCGAATTAATACCTGTTGACTTCCAGGCAGGATACATTACATACATATATAATTGTATTTAACTAATATGATTGTATTTTTTTAGATGTTGAAAATAGTAACGAATGAGTTTTTTGCCGGTTCTTCTCGGTAGAATCTATTTTCCAAACGGGTGGTAGCTTCACTTAATTGTTAAATGACGATTCAAAAGTGCTTGTAAATGCCCACTTGAATAAAGTTTATTTTGATTTTGCAATTATAATCATCAACCATAAAATAAATATCACACCAGAAAATAGTTATATGAAGCCTTATTGTCTATCATGTTGAAGTGAAAATAAATTAGAACTGAAAATAGAATATGCGGGTAGGAAAAAGATTTTTGTAAATTATAAGCAAACATATAATACGTACAAAAGAATGAGAATAAAGTCATAAAGTAAAATACATATTTAATAGGTCTCTCATAATGCTTATTGTAACTTACCGTGTAAATGATTAATAATTGGGTCTTGAATAATGATACTGTTTTTTTTATGACTGCTCGCTCTCTTGTTATTCTAATAAATGCTCGAACGTTTTGACAGGTTGTTTTTTTTTTATAATCTTAATGGTGTTTGCGTTTCCAATCCTAACCAATAAAATGTAACGAAACATTATGTTGGTCTAAATTATTTTGTTGATCTAAAAAATGATTATATATCTATATAATCATTCGGATTTACTGCTAGGTTTTAATGTACTTTATATTTTATTGTACACCATATAGAGAAGATAAATAAATACAACATGGTACATACAGGGGCACAATTGTCGAGAACCAACGGTGTAAGTTAGGTAAAGATAGCTTATAGAATATATGCCCATATGAGTGGGCGAGGTGTAATAATATACACAAAAAAATTATCAGTCTTTAGCTAAAATCTATATAAACAAATAATATCTATCAATAATTTTATTCTCTTATCAATACATATAAAATAGAAGTATAAAATAATGTATTACTTTTTTATTATTAACAATTGAAATATATGAAATTAATAATTAGCACACCCGTGAAATAGCGTCCCTTTTTACGGTGATACCAAATAAGTTAGGCAATAACTGAAAAGGATTTCGTATATTACTGTTGTAGGGTTCTATTTATAGAAACTAATCTATAGAAGTGGGTCAACCATGAAAATTGTCATAATATTTCGTATACGTTTACCAAACAAAACGAATATCATCTAGACTCTCGTTACTTTTTATGACAATTATCAAAAGCCAAGAGCATGTTAACATTAAGTTATTATCATTGAAGAAATAAGTAGACGCGACTTAAAACCTTGGAAGCAGATTGTAAGCTATAGGCTTTTTCTTCTTTAAAATAAGTCATAAATAGAAAGTTAAGAGAAGTTATTACGTTGACAACAGTCCATACAAAGATTCAATATTAAAAAGCAATTTCAAATATTTTTAAATAATAATAGCGTAAGGCAATTTCCAGTGATTATGGGATGATACCTGCACATATCACACACGTGTAATTTGAAGAGGTCCAGCGGTAGATGAGCAAAGAATGAAAAGGGTTTCTTGAATGCAATTTACTTGGTGGTAGGGCTTTGTGCAAGCCCGTCTGGGAAGGTACAACCCACTCATCAGTTATTCTACCGCCAAATAACAGTACTCAGTATTGTTGTGTTCCGGTTTGAAGGGTGAGTGAGCCAGTGTAACTACAGGCACAAGGGACATAACATCTTGGTTCCCAAGGTTGGTGGCACATTTACGATGTAAGGATTAGTTAATAGTTATAATCGGTGTGTGCACATAAAAGGTGCACACACCGATTCTCATGGGTACTCCGAGGTCCCGGATTCGATGGCCGGCCGCGTCGATTAGAAAAAGTTCATCAGTTTTGTTTTGATTTTCCATTTGATTCTCCATAAAACAAGTGCTCTAGCTATATAAAGTATGAGAAATAATTAATATTTACATAAAAGTATCAATACATATTATTTGCTCGTCCGACAACCTATACCTTAAAAAAATATCACTGCTTGGCTGTACCAATAAAATTCATTTTCAGAATGAACTATTAACTGTATGCTGTAATTTTTATCAAATCCAAGCATGGTATGATGGTCTGCATCATACTATAATTTTTCGACGAAAATGGAAAATATTCTCAACTTAATAAAACTTCTAACGTCTACACAGAATTGCTTGTTCAATGAAATAATAGCTGCGGGGAATAGCGTTACCACGATCGGATTCTGGTTTAACCCTTAGGTACTTTTCTTGCCTGTGACACACAAATTCCATTTAGGGATAAATGTCTCTTTATACTTAATAAGATTGAAAATGTAATGGAAATATTGAAATAAGATTTTATTTTATTATATTAAATCGATTAGGGATTTTTCTTCATGACTACTAATGCAAAGACTTAGTTATAATAATATGAGTTATCATTGCATATTATAAAACAAAGTACCCCACGTCTATCTGCCTGTATGTTCGCGATAAATTCCAAAACTACTGAACGGATTTTAATGCAGTTTTTTAATACACAGAATAGTATGTCGGAAAAAAGCAACAAAAATAAATATAAAGGTAAACATAAAAAAAGCTTATGCCCATCCATGCAAAGCCAGGACGGTCCGCTAGTAACGAATAATTTATGAGTACAAACATGTAAATCTTAACTGTGCATTACGTGGATATTATCGGTACCGAGTGTATTGGAATATCCACTTAAAAACCAAAGATACTTATTCCGTCTCTTTCGCATGCTACCTTGACGACCTGGACTATTGGCATGCCTAAGCGAGCTTCTAATAAATATAGGACTTTCCAGGGAACAAATAATCTCCCTAGCTTGAAAGACGCTTGCGACAGGGGTAGGCGAAGCATAAAGTATCGCCACTTTTGGTGGGTACGTCAGCGGACTTTCCTCTTGCATCTGCTTTGCGGCTAAAATTTTAGCATTTTTGAAGACCTTTTCTTTTCAATAAATCAGGCTTATGATATCTCTTGCTCTGAAGTCCGCAAACATGCTATACTGACCCTAATATGCTCATTTAGTGTCTGGTTAGTATTATGCTATGTTCCAAGTCCTTAACATGAATGGAAGGCAATTATGTCTGTTGGTAGAGTAGAATTTGATGACTTAATTTACCCGGATATCATGCAAAAAGGCGTACCATGGGAAATTTAGAGGATGACCAAACAATACTTAAATTTTCATTTATATCAACAGTACGAATAGCATTAATATTATTTTAGTATAAAATACTAGTTTATAACACTAAAAGCGCTCGTCTAGACTAAATAAATATCACAATGGAAACTAACTAATTAATTTAGATGAAACTTGTCACTGTTTCGCATTACAAGTCCGTAGTGGCCGTGCAAACTTGTAATTTGATGAATAAAAGACAAAGAACCAAATGAGAGCTGCACTTTTAAACATACTTGGAGTTGAGGAGTTTTATACACAAGTTGGGGAGTTTTATACACAAGTTGAGGAGTTTTATACGCAAGTTGAGGAGTTTGTTTTAACACGTTTTATCACTTTATAACATTTCTCGATGGAGTTCTGAAGTATGTTGACATTTTAAGGTAACGTATGATGATGTAATTTAGTTCGACAGTTTGTTTTATATATTAATTACGACAAAGTTTATATTAATATGCAACTAAATTAGAAAGGTCATGAGTTTTTAGAAAATTAATTGAATCGAGACACACTTTTCTAAACGATGTAAGAACGAGTAGAGGGAGAAAGGATGACATAAGAAAACATGGATGGATGGTGTGAGGAGGGATATGTGAGAGATGAATATGTGGCTCTATAAAATTACAATTATTTTCACTCATAATGAATTGAGTGACTTTCTTATTACAGAATACCTGTTCACTTAAACTAAACAGTTTCAGTAATATTGCAATTGTAATTATAATTCCAAAAAATGTACAATTTTCTAAAAATCAAAAAAATCAAAATCAAAGTATACTTTATTCAAGTGGGCTTTTACAAGCACTTTTGAATCGTCATTTAACAATTAAGCGAAGCTACCACCGGTTCGGAAAGTAGATTCTACCGAGAAGAACCGGCAAGAAACTCAGTAGTTACTCTTTTTCAACATTTAAAAAAATACAGTCATGTTAGTTAATTTCTAAGTTTCTTATTCAATATAACGAATGATCTACTGTAAAGACGCAAGCACTAAAATAAAATAATATTTCATTAGTTAAAAGTACAATTCCTACAATAACATTTTTAAAAAGAAAAACAAACAAAAGTCGTCTAGTTTTCCTTTTCACTAAGTAAAAAGGACACTTGACATCACATGTTCCCTTTCCATTTATATAGGAAGGAAAGAGACGGAAAACTCATTACATCACCCTCCACGCATAAATCCTTCGGATGATCGCCTCGCATATTGTGCATGAAAGTAAAATGCAACTAGGGTTGTCACATACTAAAAAAATATACGATTCAAATATTTATAATGATCATATACATTTGAACGTGGAAAAAGTATGACATTTTTTTACTATTTCTTATTCATTCATTTGTTGTGTCATACTAATGTATACATAGCTAACCTAAGTATAAGAATATATAGTAAAAAAAAATATTTGATCCCTTTTTTCCAGGAAATATCGAAAAAATACAGAACATACATTTATAGTTGAAAGAAAATCATTATGCCCTTATAATAATTACACCTACAACTTGTAATTTTAATCCATTTTAAATTTGGAATAGAGATCGTTAAGGTTTGAACGCTTGTATTTAAATTAATGATTGCTAGGGTCAAATCCAGGCAAGTACAAATGAATTTTGATGTGCTTCATTTTTGTTTATAATAATTTATGTTAAGGGAAAATATCGTGAGGAAACCTGCACGTTTCCAATTTCAATGCAATGCTTCCTCATATGTATTTACTAAAACGCATTGTTGTGGTGGAATAAACTTCGAACCTGCTCCTAGAGGGAGAGGAGGCCTTAACCTAGCAGTGAGACATTTTCCTTTTTCAACCCATTTTGAAGATTATCCTGGACAAATATGATTTGTTTTGTTTTAGTAAGTTGCCAGTATACATTGGCTAACATATGCAGTTACTATGAAATCACAAACAAATAAATTAATTTTATTTATTGGTGGTATATAAAAGCAGGGGATGAGAGTAACGTAAATCATATTATTTTATGACTGCACAGAAATGTCGTTTCACAGACGGGAATAAAAAATATAAGGCGATCTTTTATGACAGCGAATGCCGTAAAATGTATTTATCAATTAATTAGGGATTATTTTTGTAAGTTTTATTGTCAACTATGAAGAAACACTTCTCATAAGTAAGCTGCATTAAGAGCTGGGTCACTTGGAATATTACATATATAATTCTATTTTTTTTTTTATAAATGTCTGGAAAATTGACTTTTTAAAATTGCAAGACATTAGAAATATACCAAAATGAAGAATAAAATAATTAACGATTATATTTGAATTTTCACAAGAGATATAGTTTATTATTTATTAAATAAAAAAAATTATAAGCTTGATCTATTCCCATTAACAATGAGTTAACACTAGTCAGTCACTTGCAAAAGTTCACGTTTATTAGAAATGTTTTTAGGTATGTCAAATCCTATGACAGATTCAAATTTATTATTATAATCATATATTATTTTTAGTATCAAATTTATTTAATTTTTTTATTCATATTTGATGCTCCAGTTTTCAGATATTTAAACAATAAGTATTAACGTTTTGTAAGGACTGCTCTCTTTATTATAAACCGATGGAAAACCAACCTTTTTTAAAGGATTTTTTTTACTGTCAAATGTATTAGTCTTCTATAACCGGCCAGGACCTTTTTTCCGCCCTCGAAAATTATTTACTTAATAAATTGTAACAAATAAATAAGTCATAATCAATTACTCTATATTTTTTCTGTACATATAGGGATGACTAACTTAACTAAACTAAACTTAAACTCTTAAAAATAGAACCATGATTGACTGATTTTTAATGTGGTTATCGATCCATAATCACAATGTATAATATTATATTTTAACCTACATTTTCAACCGACTTCCAAAAGGAGGAGGTTATCAATTCGTCTGTATTTTTTTTTTTTTTTTTTTTTATGTTTGTTACCTCATAACTTTTCACTGGGTGGACCGATTTTGATAATTTTTTTTTTGTTTGAAAGGTAGTGCTTCCCGTGGGGTCCCATTTTTTTATTTTTTTTTCCGATGATGGTATCCATATGAAAATGACATAAGTCTTGAATTTGCATTATGTATATGCGCGACAAATAGGTGAATAACTGAAAATCACGTTAACCAATTTTGATAATTCTTTTTTTATTATAAAATATATACTTCAAGGGTAATTTGGTGAAAGTTTGGTAAGGTTCTGAGCACAGGATCCATGACAAAGTAACGGAACGGAAGGGAACGGAACAATTCTGAGGAGCACGTTAGCGATACTCGGTCGAATCTTTTATTTATAGGTTATTTGGATATTTGAGTCACCTTCCGTAATGTGGTTATGTTTATGTAATTATCATAGTCGAATATTATAATCAACTAGCTACCCACCCCGGCTTCGCACGGGTGCAATACTGATACTAAATATACTACAGAATTTGTTTATCACATCGCAAACTTCTAAAATTATCAGTGTTTCTTTACTAAATTGTTCATGTTTTATATACACAAACCTTCCCCTTGAATCACAATATCTTTTAAAAAAAACCGCATCAAAATCCGTTGCGTAGATTTAAAGATATAGGGACAGAGAAAGCGACTTTGTTTTATATACTATGTAGTGATGGAACTCCTATACGGCTCGCAGTTAGGGTGCGATATGCGGCAGAATTTCTTACTATCTTTAATCAAATTTTGTGTATGTGATGTGATGTCATATGATGTACGAAATATAGTTGGTCTTTTTCAAAGTTTTTTTGCTGAGTTCGATTACAGCTCTTTCGAGGGATCCTTGTAGTTTACGCCGCGTGACGTATTAAATCCGCATTTTCGAAAGTCTATTTTTGCTTTATTCGCAAGTTTCCTTTGAAATTGTCCTCGAAGTAGTTTCTGACTCATATAAACGGAACGTTTAATCTATCCATATTAAAAAAAATTAGTTAGTCAACATCAGCTTCACTTAAAATCAAAAAATAAATAAAATTTTAACAAAAAGAAAAACCGACTTCAAACAAAACACTATTTTAAAACAAATGAATATGCACGAAAAAGTAATAAAAATAATTGCGTATTCAACATATTTTTTAGAGTCTTCCTAAGTTAAATGAAATGAAAAATATTAGACTACTTAAAAGTCGATTAACGATTATATCATGTAGTTATAATTATTGTTATATTTGGAGTCGGTGTCAGCCAATAAAACCCTACAGTATATCTATCAAAAAACAATACGAGAATACTTTGACAAATATGTTTTTTTACAAATAACCTTTTACACAATAATTTACTGGATCAATCAAGGGGCTCGTATCGCTTCTTTCTTTTGATTGTTGGGGCAAGGGCACCGTGGCTGACACCGGCTCCAAATATACCAATAACTATAACTACATGATATAATCGTTAATCGACTTTTAAGTAGTCTAATATTTTTCATTTCATTTAACTTAGGAAGACTCTAAAAAATATGTTGAATACGCAATTATTTTTATTACTTTTTCGTGCATATTCATTTGTTTTAAAATAGTGTTTTGTTTGAAGTCGGTTTTTCTTTTTGTTAAAATTTTATTTATGAATTAGGCAGTTCTCATAAACAAATGTTTATATTCTGTTCTTCCATTTCTTTTATTGTATATTATCTTTGAAGATATAATAAAATGTTACAAAGAGAACAATTTTTCTTGGGCTTGAGGAAGCTTGGCACGATATTCATTGTATTTTAATATTTGCATGACTGCGTCTAGTCTAGTTCTGACTGGCTTAGTATCTAACTTATAAGGCTGCAATCTCGAGGGTTAAATCCTTGGTACAATCTTCGGGTTGGAATATATTAGTATATTATATGTTACTATCCATAGTAACATAGATCACTTTGATAAAATCCGTGATAATCATTGTATGTGCACATGAAGTATGGATTAACTTATAACGCCAAGTTTCCAACTTCGCAAAGTCAATAAATACTTCTTGGGGAAAGGTATCCGTTTCTATAATAAAATTCCATAGAAGCCGAATTTTTTACAAATGATTTAAATTTAATATATTTAAATCATTTGTAAAAAATAGAATAAAAATAAATAGAAAGATTATACAGATCATAAAAAAGCGTGGAATTAATACTTAATTACTTCCAGGCAGAAAACATTACATGCATATGTAATTATACTTAACTAACATGACTGCATTTTTAAATGTTGTAAAAGAGTAAATACTTAGTTTCTTGCCGGTTCTTATCGGTAGAATCTACTTTCAGAACCGGTATCCTTTTAATTTTAACATACAATAACTGTTGTTACAGGGTCAAAGGCATCTAGCCAGATGAAATCTATGGCGTCTGCTAGTGATTGACAAGATGACGTCAGCTGCCCTGCTCGTCTTCAGTGCACTGCTTACCAGGACATTATGCGTGATCGCTCCCCAAATACCAGGTAATTATAATCAGTGGAAGGAAGAGAAGAGAGAAAAAATGTCTCTATGATTCTTTATATCCATATACTAAGTTTACTTTCAATACAATTGTTCATAATTATCATTTATTAATGCAAACTTTGATACATATTAGCTTATCCAATTTAATTCTGTTTAGATGATTCTTCGAACGTATTTTATTTTAAATTTGGAACATGTTCCATTTCCACACAAGAACATGAACATTAGTGACGTTATCCATAATTTATAATCATATTAATAATTTAAAAAAAGAACAAATACATGTATCACTTAATTAGAAATTTAAAAAAGGAAAGCTAATTTTGTGAATTAACCTAAAGTATTCTAATTACAAAGAAAATAAATCCTGAATTTGGGTTAAATACACGCATATATTGGTCTAATTTTATGTCCGTACACTGAGCCTAAATAGCTCATTCCATTTAAAGTCATTCATGCTCTTGACCCCTTAAGGTTTTATTGTATCCACTTGTACAACATGTTTACAAGCAAGTTGGAGAAGAAAATTTTGCATTAAAACGAAAGAGACTAATTATTACGAGATATTTTTTAGCACAGAAAGTGTTGTAGCATTTTTTTATAAATTTTAGTAATCATTTTAAAATAAAGATAAATACTTACTGAAAGGAATATTGTTTATTTTTTTATAGCTTAATTATGATCACTTGGTGGTAGGGCTTGGTGCAAGCCTAATTGAGTAGGTACCACCCACTCATCAGTTATTCTGTCTCCAAACAACAGTGCTCAGTATTGTTGTGTTCCGGTTTGAAGGGTGAGTGAGCCAGTGTAACTACAGGCACCAGGGATATAACAATTTAGTTCCCAAGTTTGGTGACACATTGAAGGATTAGTTTGTATTTCTTACAGCGTCATTGTCTATGGGTGATGGTGACAGCTTACCAATATATTACCTATCAGGTGGCCTATATACTTGTCCGCTAACCTATACTATAAAAGAGATATTAAAGTGTTTATTTTAAAGCATTTTGTTATAATAGTCAAGATCTATCGTCCTCGATAGTGTTTCAGAATTTCAATTCAAATAGAAAACAAAATAGTGTTTCGTTTTATATGAAACATCCTCACTTAACTCTGTAGCATTAAATTTTCATTCGATTTTCTTCCCTTAACAAATTTTAAAGTGTCCGTTTTATTTTTGTTTAATATTCGTTTGTCTCGCCTTTCGCAATTTCGTACGAGCGTTTCTCGCTTATTTCTGCTTTCCAGGAGTCTTCAAATGGCAGAGTTGAAAAATAATGTGACGTTTAGAAAATTTTCCACTGAGTTAGTTTCAAGCGTTTGCGTTATAAAAATTTATGATATTTTCCTTTACACTAATAAACAAATATATATTTTTTCGTTCGAATTCTGTATTATGCTTATTATATTAGTTCAAACGGAAATTAATCTGTCCCTACTTTTATTTTTACAAGAATTATAAAGAGCTTTAATTGTAAAAAGATCTGTTCTGTCCGGAGCTAATGATCCAGTTTTAAATATATTTCACTGGTAGACTACATTATTATCTATAAATTATATTATGACGTAGTTTTTTGAACGAACGAGCATATGGGCCACTTGATGATAATTGGTCACCACTGCCCATAAACAATGGCGCTGTAAGAATTTTTAACCATTTCATTCACCGCCAATGCGCCATCAACCTTGAGTACTAAGATGTTACTTCCCTTGTGCCTGTAGTTGCACTGACTCACTCACCCTTCAAACCGGAATACAACGATACCAAGTACTGTTGTGTGGCGGTAGAATATCTGAGGAGTAGGGCTTGCACCAAGCCCTATTACCAAGTAACTGCTTTACTAATGAATTGCATGTATTTAAAGTTGTGTTTAATATTTACAAATGTTGAATTTTAATTTAGATTTCAAAACCGGTGACAAGAATGTGATAAAGGGGCCGTTTTGGAACGAAGTCTTCACGGAGGTGTACGAAGATCAGGAAGAAGACATTTCGACGACCACATCGGAGCCATTGCCGTTCTTTGAAGATGACGCTTCAACGAACAATGTAACTGCACAGTTGGGGAGCCGAGTTCACTTACATTGTCGAGTGCATGATTTAGGCGAGAAAACCGTAAGTTTACCTTCATAGTCACGTCGGTAGCTCTTAAGCCGGTCGTCCACAGCGACTCGCAGTGATATAGCAGAAATGCTATCGCGGGTTACCATCGATACAGTTGCGAAGCTGTAGCGCTTTAGCATCATTTCTGTAGCGCGTTGCAAATGCGACTGACGCGCTTTAATAGCATCGCTTCAAAAAGTCGTCGTGGGTGATGGTCCTTAGAGGCCTTGGTTTGTATCTAGTACAATAAGTTCTATCACCTTGAAACCTTTTTGTAGCGATACACTCATAGCAATGATGTCGCGCGTCCGCATCGATACAGTCGCGATGTGGTCGCTGGTTATGTGCCATTGCTCACAGTCTCACATTCAGTCACGATGCAAATCCATCAGTAAGAGCACAAAAATACCTGTGATTGTTACAGTTGCAACGAAGTCGTTGTCAACATTTGTCGCGATGCAAACACGATACCATCACGCTTCCATAGCGAACGCGATTCAGTAACGGCAATCCTTCCATTACTTCCCCGATGTCCAACACGGTTGTGCGTTTGCATACAATGGCGAAGCTATAGCCCTTTAGCATCACTGTAGCGCGTTGCAATTGCGATAAACGCGTTAGTAGCATTGCTGTAAAAAGTCGCTCTGGATTAGCGGCCTTTGTTTATATCTAATACAATTAATAAGCGTCACCTCAAATATATTTTATACGCTAAATTTGAAGACTTCATATGTTATACACGTATTGGTTAACGGGCCACTAAGCGCTGTAAAAAGTTGCATTTTCGATCTTGGTCCGTCGGACTATTGTCATCTCCAGTCCTAGCACAAGCTTTAAACTTAAAATCAAATTAAATTAAAATACTTACGTGTAAGTAAGACACATAAGAGGCGAGGAGAGGCCTTATCGGTAAAATGAAAACTACAGAACTATGCAATATACATATTTTTAAATTTGATTTTTGTTGATGTCCTTTCTTCGTTACCCAAAAGTTGATTGACATAGAATTATATTATGCAAATATACATTAAATCTACTAGTACTAGTACTGTGAATCTTCTGTAGTCAATAAAGTTTAAAAAAGGAAAAAAATAAACGGATTATGAGCCGTTTTCCAGGTGAACAACAAACAACGTTGCCAACTATGGAATAAAAGTATATATCTGTGAGTGTGTATTACCATGTGAGCTGGTTCAAACAAACCATATAATTATTACGAAATATACAAAGCTCTAATCAGGAGTAATTCAAGGAAATTACCTTAGTAATATAAATACAAGCAGTTTTATAACAGTTTCGACACACTTAATGTTTTATATTGAATTAAATCACATAACTTTGATCTTGAAGTAATAGTGCAAGAGTATTTAATATAAAACTGCCGGCTCATTGCATTCAGCGTTGACAGGAGCTGGTTTATTTTTCACGGAGCGCGGTATTGCAATACGACGGGGAAATGCTTGTAATAGAAATACTTGCCACAGCGTGGTCTTGATTTATTAGTAGCTAGTTTAATTTTGAATTGTTTGTAATTCCTTGGTGGTAGTGCATTTGAGTAGTATCCGTCAATTCTATATCCTACTGCGTATTCTACTCAGTATATTTTTGTTTTGCTTGGAAAGGTGAAAGAACCAATGTAATTTTTGCAATGTTGGTTTTGCATTGGTGGTTTGAGGATTAGTTATATATTTCTTAATGTGCCAATGTTTTTGGGTGATTATGGTAACTTTCCATCATGTGGGCTATTCGACTATCTACCTATTCAGTGTTAAAATAATAATTGTGGTGAAATTAGGTACATTATATTGCTTGAATTTTAAGTTACTAAATTAAATTTATAGCTGAATCTAAGATAGGCATGTTCTATAATGTCTTGCTATCATCGTTCGCTTATTCCATTCCATATATGTAATGTCATACAAATAAGGAATATAATTTTACTTTCAGCAAAGCCGATGTTATGCTTTCATTGTAATTCTTTTGAAGTTGTTAATTTGTTGATGTCCTGCCAACATATCTTAAGTTTTCACATGCACCAATGGTAAATAAAAATAAGCGGCTATTTAAAAAAAAATTGTAGCCGAATTAAAAAAAAAAACTCAATAAAAAATGAGTGTCTACAACGCCTACAAAGGAGTTCGAATTATAAAAAAAAACCGTATTGAATTTAACCATATTTTTTTCGACTACCTAAAGCGGCATGTGTTGAAACATTCATATTTTTTTTTCATAAACCGTACGGATCACACGCTAGCTATTGTACGTTGATGGTACTAAACTATTCCACAAGTATCAATAACAACTGTACAAAGTCCGAACGCAAACAGCGAACGTGGCTGAGGACGCATGGAATACAAACAAAAACAGGCATTTATTTGTATCAAAGTAATACCAGTGATATATAAACGACCTCCGTGGTCAAGTACACCGGTTTTCATGGGTACACTCCGAGGTCACAAGTTCGATTCCCGGCCTAGTCGATGTAGAAAAAGTTGATTAGTTTTCTATGTTGTCTTGCGTCTGGATGTTTGTGGTACCGTCGTTACTTCTGATGTTCCATAACTCAAGTGCTTTAGCAGAGTAATGTATGTGACGTTGCCTAATATTTAAAAAAATAAATCATTAATGGTTATTATAAAAGAGTTCTATACCCTTATATGTAGTTTAGTTTCGTTCGCTTTTAAACCCGTATCCTTAGTCGGAGATCAAGCTGCCGATAAAGCAATGGACAGATCAACAGATAGAGTTAATTTCGCATTAGCGTCGTATAATATTAGTGTAGATTATATGTTACTAGCGACCTCCCCGGCTTCGAACAGGTGCAATGCTGATACTAGATATACTACAGAATTTATTTATTTACGACATCATATCAGAAACTTCTAAAATTAATCTTATATTTACTACAGAAACCTTCCTCGCGAATCACTCTATCTATTATACGGCATCAAAATTCGTTGCTTAGTTTAATGATCTAAGCATACGTACGGACCTCAGTGGAAAGCGACTTTGTTTTATATTAAGTTATGAATTTTTTGTTAAAATAATTCATTGAAATTCACTTTATCTTTAAATATCCCATATAAACCCAAAAATTATATATTATATATAAAAAAATATGCCGTAATGTTATATTAAAAGAAGGGTATATCGGAAAAGGTTAAGGTGCAATCTGACGTAAATGGCTGGGAAGTTTTTGTGTAAGCCCGCGTGGGTGCCCCCATTCTCTTCGTGGGAATTCAGTTGTAAATGTATTCAAAACAACTTATTCCAAATTTAAACTAAACTGTTACATATAATGTCATATTCCGATGCCATATACTTATCGTTGCTTCTCAAAATTATTTACTTTGACAAAGTATCAGATATAAAAGGGTGTAATAAACTCCTATAATGTTTATGAAGATAGCGATGGAAAATATATAATCTTTATCATAGTATAAAAAAATTGTTTGTTATTTATTAAAAATAACTGCTTATTTTATATGTGAAATTGACTGGAGAATGGCATTCTTTAAATTATGAATATATAAATTAATAGAAAATGAAATTTGTAGCTTTCGAATTTTATTTACTATATAATATAATAGTAATAATAATTAAATAACCGATATAAACTAGTTTGATTTTTATCATCTAATATAATATAATACCTATAATTTGACTTGACACTTACTCACAAAAGTCAGTTACAATTCAAATTTCATAAAGATATTTTCATGAGTTACTATAAAAACAATGTTTTTACGTTAAAGATTGTCACCCCCTTAATTTTTTAACTATAAGATTGAGAGATATGAGCTACAACTTATACCTAGGAAGGTTTAAATTACTGTAACACTCTGTTTTGAATTTGGATAACCGATTTTGAGGTTCATTTTTTAAGTTTTATTTTTGAATAGTTATCGTATTTTTTTTTTTTTTAAATACACGAATACTTTAAAGCGGGATTTCGTCAGATGCAGAAAGTCGAAATCCTTTAGCTTATCTTAGAAACATTCCGAGTGAGAATGACAAGCAATGGAACACACGGTTGAATTATGTAAACAAGATTAATATCAATGTAAATGTCATATATTCTAACGTATTTTTATTTCATTTTTCCATAGATATCCTGGGTAAGAAGGCGAGGAGATGACCTGCATCTACTATCGTTTGGACGTCATACATACTCAGCAGACTCGAGATATTCCTTGGCGTTTGAACATCCTAATGACTGGCGCTTACTCATTCAGTACGTAAGTGAAAGGGATGAAGGATATTATGAATGTCAAATGTCGACGCATCCTCCCCTCGTGAGAAGAGTTCATCTCGCTGTCGTTGGTAAGGAAATTAATTTTATATAATTTGTCAAAGAAATATTGCTGATCTAAGCGAGTTTGTAGCTTTCTATAGATTCATATCGAACATTGGGATTATTCCGACCGAGAAAAAAGTGCTTTCGCGTCCTCACTCGTGGGTTTCGTAAAAGCCGATTAATGGGATCTTGTTAAATACATACGGATGCGTTTAAAAATCATATGACAACGGGCAGATAACGACTTAATCAAACCATGTGAAGGGTTATTTAAGAATATTAGGTTTACCTACAGGTAAAAAATAAGTCATTAATAATAATGCTAGTAATATAAGACTTTTTGTTGCAATTAATCATTTTCTTGAAGGAATTTTACCCATATGGAAGTTATCGATATTAAAATAATTTCGCTTATTAAATAAGCACGTGTAACTATCTACTTAAAGGTTTATTTGTGTGCACGTATTGTGATCGCAAAAGATTATGAAATAGCTTACCAGCAAATAACTGTTAATATTAAAATAACATTCCATTTTTAATTGCGAGTTCGTAGAATGAGTTTTATAATTTAATTATAGCTCATGAATCATAAAGCCAGATAAATATAGACTGAGTTATCCAAACACAATGATGATACAAATAAAAGAAATATAAATGTCGAAACGAATTTAAGAAGATCACATTTTGATGAATTCATACTTCTCTAAATAACTTCGCATCAATATTAAGACATATGTCGGTTTAGCAAAGCAGTAAATATAGATTATGTTGTTCTAGCGTAAAGAGTTAATAATCCTGTGTAATTAACAGACATGAGGTAATTAACCCTTTAACGTAAGGGTTGTGACATAATGTATTATGTTTGACAAAATATTTGTCTAGTAGGAAAACAAATAGATTATGATTTAGATATTAAGATACATTATATAATTATGTCGAGTCTCTAGAGTCGAGATGGCCCAGTGGTTAGAACGCGTGCATCTTAATCGATGATTGCGGGTTCAAACCCAGGCAAGCACCGCTGATTCATGTGCTTAATTTGTCTTTATAATTCATCTCGTGCTCGGCGGTGAAGGAAAACATCGTGAGGAAACCTGCATGTGACAAATTTCATAGAAGTTCTGCCACATGTGTATTCCACCAACCCGCATTGGAACAGCGTGGTGGAATATGTTCCAAAACCTTCTCCTCAAAGAGAGAGGAGGCCTTTAGCCCAGTAGTGGAATTTACAGGCTGTTGTAGTATATAATTATGTATTCTCTTCATACTCTTTGTGTCCATACGGGTATATATTTTGTCCTTTTGTTTGTATCACAAATTGTTAAACGATTTGTGAGTGACTTTTACCATTGTCAGAAGCTTCAATTCAAACCATACAAATGGTATAGGAATGCATCCAGTACATATTAATGTACAATAATTGTTGAGCATAAAATAGCACTCCATCTCTGGGCTACGATCTCACGTATTTTGAGGAGAAGATTTCCCAGTCTTCTCCTTTACAACAAATCGTTCTGGTGTTATGTCTGTGATACGCATGTGATCTATTTGAATCCCCAATCAGCTGATTGTTTTCATGTTTTATTTCAGAAATGAAAAAGACATGAAATTTGACAAAAAATTTAACTGTATTCCTAAATTCACATGGCTATCTTGATCCTCATATTTATTTATTTATTTATCTAAGCAACTCAAGTTCGATGGACATACCCTCCGTACTAGGTGAACTGTATGACGGTAGGAGCACATTTCTCGATCGCGAGTCAATAGCTGCATAGTATAAGCAAAAGTTACATGCCGCTTCCATAATTGTTCTAATTATACAGAGCACTTATTTTCATATAATATATACATACAAAGCAAGATGAGACTACCTGTAAATAGTAGAAATTTAACCTTGATAATTTTGAAATGACATGATACATATAACTGTTAATGGCAAAGCTGGTAAACAAGTTATTTCTATTTTCTACTTACATAAGTGCAAACGACTTATTAGGAGTGGAAACGCTAATACTCCAATAGGTCAGGATCAATAGCCAGCCACGTCACGTCACTCTGCGGTCTAGAGCCATCGAGCTATTGTTGATATAATACAATAGATTGTAAGCCCTTACCTTATATAAGGCATATATTTAAGTAAACGGCTGAGATTTTCTTTAGCATTATTATTATTAAATACTTAACATTTAATATCTGTGAAATAAATGAGGTTAATTTGTAAAATTTAATTATAATTTCACGAATTTTAAACAGAACTTACAAGCGTACATCTTAACAGATATTTTGGTGTAAAATCTTGTAATTTGTGTTCATAACTCATTATCAGGAGGAAACTTGCATATGTATAAAACACTTTTGCCACATTTTTTATTAACTACAGAAAATTAATAACAAAAAAGTAGCAAAAATGAGGGCCAAAATCATATCCTGAAACGAATGGAGTCCTAAGTTCAGCAGTGCGACATTTTCCAAGTAAAGTTACTCAATTTTCTTTATAATTTTTAAGCATTAAAGTGCTTTCTATGTAACAATAGATAGATATTTTTCATTGTAAACTTTTCCAAGAATATTTCAGAGTTATACAAATCTTCCATACAAAGTTTTCATTTATAGTTTTGTCAGCGTTCGCGGTTAAAGCAGCTGAAAGGATGATTTTCGCAAACAACATTTATAAACGAGGTGTTGCTTCAAAACCTCTTAAAGTCTTATTTAACTTGTTATATCTCTAAATTGGTTGAAATATATAAAAGTAGGATACGTACATTCTTTGTCGTGTACATACGACCTTTTGATAGTTAAGATGTATATTCTTTTGTATAAAATGTATTTCATGTCGCCTTTGAATTGGTATTAATGTATTCCTTCGGAATAGTTGAACTTTATAAATTCATGGCCGTATAAATTCAAATAGCATCCTAGACAGAGAAATACCAAATTCGAAGGACACTTGGTCTACTAGTTTAAAATCGGAGAGTAATACAGAAATGGCATGAAGGAAGCTCTACCTAGCTGGTTCTCCAAGTTTTAGCTGATGTCTCTCGAATAAAATGCACTATGTGTCCATCGACTCGACTGCATTGAGAACTAAAACGAGCTTCACGAAGTTTTCTTACCATTTCATTCGCAGGCGGATTTTATAAAATAATTTGTTTTGAAAATAAAAATAAATAAAATTTTAACAAAAAGAAAAACCGACTTCAAACAAAACAGTATTTTAAAACAAATTAAAATGCACTCAAAAGTAATAAAAATACTTGCATATTTAACACATTTTTGAGAGTCCTCCTAGGTAAAATGAAATGAAAAATATTAGACTACTTAAAAGTCGATTTACGATTATATAATGTAATTATAGTTATTGTTATATTTGGAGCCGGTGTCAGCCACGGGTACCCGCTTCAACAATCAACAGAAAGAAGCGATACGAGCCTCTTGATTGACCCAGTATATTATCGTATAAAAGGTAATTTGTAAGAAACATATTTCTTAAAGTATTCTCGTATTGTTTTTTGGTAGGTATAGTATAGGGTTGGCTGACACCGACTCCAAATATAGCAATAATTATAACTACATTATATAATTGTAAATCGACTTTTAAGTAGTCTAATATTTTTCATTTCATTTTACCTAGGAGGACTCTCAAAAATGTGTTAAATATGCAATTATTTTTATTACTTTTGAGTGCATTTTAATTTGTTTTAAAATACTGTTTTGTTTGAAGTCGGTTTTTCTTTTTGTTAAAATTTTTTTTTTTTTTTTATTTTAAGTGAAGCTGATGTAGACTAACATTTTTTTCTTAATTTGGATAGATTAAGCGTGCCGATTATATGAATCAGAAACTACTTCAGGGACAATTTCAAAAGAAACTTTCGAATAAAGCAAAAATAGACTTTCGAAAATGCGGCTTAAATATGTCATGCGACATAAACTACAAGGTACCACTCTCGAAAGAGCTGTAATCGACCTCAGTAAAAAAACTTTGCAAAAGAGCTATTCGTATGCTATGTCGTACATCATATACACAAAATTTGATTAAAGACAGAAAGAAATTCTGCCCCAAATCGCACCCTAACTGTAAGCCGTTTAGGAGTTCCGTCAATACATAGTATAAAACAAAGTCGCATTCTCTGTCCCTATATCTTTAAAACTACGCAACGGATTTTGATGCGGTTTTTTTTAATAGATAGTGTAATTCAAGGGGAAGGTTTATGTATATAATAAATGAACAATATAGTAAAGAAACACTGACAATTTTAGAAGTTTGCAATGTGATGTCGTAAATAAACAAATTCTTTAGTATATTTAGTATCAGTATTGCACCCGTGAGAAGTCGGGGCGAGTCGCTAGTTGATTATAATATTTGATTATGACAATTACATGAACATAACCACGTTCCGGAAGGTGATTCAAATATCCAAGTAACCCATAAATAAAAGATTCGACCGAGTATTGCTAACGTGCTCCTCAGAATTGTTCCGTTTCCTCCCGTTCCCTTAATTTGTCATGGATCCTGTGCTCAGAACCTTAACAAACTTTCACCAAACTACCCTTAAAGTATATCCTTTAGAATAAAAAAAGAATCATCAAAATTGGTTAACGTGATTTTGAGTTATTCACCTATTTGTCGCGCATATACATAATGCAAATTTAAGACTTACGTCGTTTTCATACGGATACCATCATCGGAAAAAAATAAAAAAAAAATGGGACCCCACGGGAAGCACTACCTTTCAAACAAAAAAAAAATTATCAAAATCGGTCCACCCAGTAAAAAGTTATGAGGTAACAAACATAAAAAAAAAAAAAAAAAAAAAAATACAGACGAATTGATAACCTCCTCCGTTTGGAAGTCGGTTGATAAGTTGTGTTGTGTTTAATTTAATTTGGAAATATAAATACACATATGCAATCTAATTTTAAACTATCATTATCGTAAACATGAATGGAAATAGTTTATTGGTAATAAAAATAGATGGCGCTTTACAGTATTTATTTAAATTAAATTGAAAATATTAGCATTTAGACTTGTTGCTGTAAATTGGCACATTATATAATTTTATGTATAATAAGTAATATACCTATAAACATAAAAGAGATTTGATTTATAAAAAAAAAATAATTAAAATTAATAGGTTCATTAGGTATTTTACCGCCAAATATCAATACTTTTAATTTCGTATCCCGTTTTGTAAGATCTGTTAGCCAACGAGGACAAGGGATTCCCAAAGTTTAAGGCGCATTCGTAATGTGAGGAATAGATAACATTTTTTACAGACCCATTGTCTATGGGCGGTGGATCATTTACTATCAAATCCCTCACTTGCCAGTCCACTATTACAAAAAACAACAATTTGATTGATTGATGTCGTTTTCATTTTCGTTTGATTTCGATCACAGTAGTCATGTAAAACATGAAGAACAGCCAACTCTTAGGATACATAAAGTGTATGTGGAAATATTACTCACTACACAAAGAGTGGACAGAAGTAATTTGCAAGATCAGCCTATTGGTGTCAAAACTGACAAGTTCTGCCTAACATCGAACTGCTCCAAAAAAATCTCCTGTGACCGCGTTTACTATGCGCTGTTGCGGAGGAAAGGCGTGCTGACAAACAACATTCCGCATTTACGTAATGGGCGGCTGTATCGACATTTGCACTATAGCGTAAAAAAAAATATTAAAACATATTTATATTTTGCAAAAACAAGCCGAAGGTTCTCTTGGTATTATATTATTAAATGATAAAAATTGTAAATGAAAAAAAAATCATAATTGCGAAAACGAGGGTAATTCGTAAAGGGTAATAAAAAAAATTAGCATTAATATAAAGTAGTATTACTTTATATCACTGCTATTTTTTTAAAGCGAATAAGCATTGCTTTATTCCATATAAATTATATTTTAAAAAGTTTTTAAAAGGGATTACCGAAAAAAAGGTTTTAATGAAATTTAAAGATTAAATGAATTGAATATATTTTACTGTACACCACAAACAAAAATAAAAATGATTAGGATTAAACACAGAAACAAAAAAAAAAAACAAATTAGCAAAATGAAAACATAGAAAATAAAAATGTCCATCTTATCAAATTATAATCATGCTTTAACGATTAATGCTTTTGAATATGGAAGGGAAATTTTGTAATTTCTTTATTGTTCTTTTATACAAGAAAAATTTAATTATATTCGTGAAATGTTGTATTCTACACCAGCTATTGTAAGACCATTTCTAAGGTAGTCTTTGTTCTTAGATCAAACAATGAGGGAGATAAAATTCCAAGCACAATTCTCGTCTAGATAACAGAAAGCTAATCCTGCGTCGAATGCCAGCGAATAAATAACAAAAATATCTTAAATAGAAAATGTTACGAAAATATCATAATTCGAAAGATTTTGTTTGCTAAAAGTGACAAAAGACTTTTTCGTTTGGTCGCGAATTATCTTAATATATCCAGTAATGTGATATGCATAATGACATTTAGTAGGGTGGCTTTGTATGAGCTGATTTGGGTCGTACCTTGAAGGTTAACCGACCATGTGAAGGACGTATGTGATAGTCAAAGAGTAAAAGGTGTAGGTGTGCGCATTTTAATATGAACGTGAAATTGTCCCATAAAAGGAATAGTATAATCTTACAAGTTAAATAAGTTATTTAGATCAATTGTATTTTTCAGCATTAAGAAATGGGTATGTGTGTGTGCGTTTGCATTACCGTGAGTTCATTATATATATGTACATATGCATTATAAAGATAAAGATAGCTAATACTATTTTTATTTTGAATAGCATATCGAAAAGTCAATCACAGAAGCGAACATCAGGATATGATTCTGATAAATGTAAAAGTAGCTCTGCCTGTCTGTTTCTATGTCAGCCTTTTGCTTTTCCACGCTCAAACCACGGAATTTTATTTATATTTTTCTTAATAGATTTTATTGAATTTCCTAACCACTACAAATACAAGTTCAGCAGTAAAATGTTGATAGGGTTATAGGGAACTACAATTTGGGAATAAAATGAACAGGAATTTATCATTTAATGAGATATAATATATTTACGTTCAGTAAATAATGTTTCGCAATCATCTCACGACTCTGAGCTTTCATAATATATGCATTCCGAGCGTTCCCAGTTTTTTATTCATACGAGCAGTCACGATGCCAGCATTCCAGGCGGCAACGGTACGTTTTGCGGTACAATATCATGCCAAAATAACTGCGGGAAATCGAATATTTTCATACATTCGATTCCGTATTTTATCGAAAATACATAATTTATATTTCGATGACTGAATACTAACAGGTGTAACGGCAAGTGTAAATATACTGATTATAATTTTATGATTTAACTATAATTATGTAAGTGTTTATACGATAAATAAAAATAAAAGTAGCATTTAATATTTGAATTCGACTTTACATTTGAACAACGTACGACTTACTTACTGGAACTTTGCGTGCTGTTTGATGTAGTGGAATATACGAAATTTGTATATTCGAGTACCTACTACTACTAATGTATAAGACCTTAAGGTCTGTCATAAGCTTACCCCAAGACTAATAATAATCAGTAAGTCAATGAATATTTGATGCGAGCTTTAAGCTTCTTAACATAATTGAACTTAATCTGTTCCATTATGCTTAAAATTACATTAAGCTGTAACGCGCAATATTGATTTTTATGGGTAGATTATTGACTAAGTAGATCCTTTCCATAAAGATGGACCAACACAAATACTTCTGGTACATAAAGCATATTGTAGATTTTATAAATATTTCGAAGATAAATTAAAATCTAAATATACCTATAATGAAATTGGGGTGTCAGTTTGTAATATTAAAACAGCTCTTTTTTACTCAATGCAGATTTATACACGGTACATATACCAAAATAACATTTTTTTACAATTTGCTGTCGCATGCACAGCTTGTCAGTTTATTATAACTTTCATAATCAAATGGTATTAATCACAAAAATATCATCAACCATTATACAGCTCAACATCCAGTACATTAAAGCCTCTTCTCCCTTTAAGGAGAAGGATTGGAGCATATTCCACCACGCTGCTCCAAAGCGGGCTGGTACACATGTGGCAGATTTTTTTTTTACAATTTTTGTCTGTCTGTCTGTGTGTTTGATCCGGCTATTCTCTGGAACGGCTGGATTGTTTTTGACGGGACTTTAACTGGCAGATCAGTGATATAATAAGGAGTAATTGGGGCTACAATAATATTTTTTTTTGGTTAAGTTCAAACGCGTACAATGTTGCGTACACAGCTAGTATAAACTAAAAACATTCGTGATAAAGTTATATAATATACGTATATACGTAAACGAAATGGAGTTGAGCAATAAATTTACTAATGATCCTTTCAAAAACTTTGTAATATCCAGCAGTCGTAAAAACAGTACCCCTTGAAGTTGTATACTCGAATCAAAATGGTATGTAATAGTTATTATCTTCAGATGCTGAATGGTTCGATCGTAAAGTCAACTAAGTATGTAATAGGATATTTTTTATTGCACTGTTATTGGTCCTCTGGTGGAAAGCTCAAGAGATTCTCAGACGCATAATATACGCATTGGGAGACGCGTATGCCATTTGCCTCTGGAAAATACGAGATATGATAATGAAAGAAAAATTATGAAAATCATATGACATTATTTTTTTTTATTTATCCTTATTTGGTTCTTCAAACTTAAAATACCTCTACGTATTTTAAGCCTATAAATTATTTTGAATATAATATTTATAAATAATCATTAATGGTTGTAAAGTTTCTAGCTATTGACTTACATTCACAAAATTATAATTATATATTACAATCATAAAATGATACAAATGTAATGGATACTTTTTGGTTTGAAATATTTATAAATAAAAGTAGGAATGAATATTACCATACCATATTAAATATTGTTAAATTTTTAATTAAATAAAAAAAATATATTGGACAACGTCACATACATTACTCTGATCCCAATGTAAGTAGCTAAAGGACTTGTGTTATGGAAAATTATAAGTAGGTAACGACGGTACCACAAACACCTAGACCCAATACTGTAAATGGTAATGTTCCTGTTTATTTCAAGCTCGGCCTTCTGTTTATATTTTTTTTAAATTCATGCAAATTTTACAAAGTTAAGCCATCTATAATTCACATAAGTTATACAGGATGATGTAACTTTAGGTGCAATTTGAAAAAAGTTTAAGCAAACAGTTCAAAAACCAATGCTTGAAGTTTGAAAAAGATAATGAGATTTAACTTTGCACGAATACCCGACTCAGGGATTACAGTTTAAAATTATGGTCACTCTTATACCGAGCATAATCCGATCTCAGACTCCAATTACACGTCTGTGTTCTCGGTAAGAACTGAGATTAAAACAAAATATAAATCCATACTGATATTATAAACGCAATAATAACTTGATCTGTTATACTTTTATGGATAAGCCAAGATAAAGCAAGATTTATTATTGCTGTGTGACGTGTATCATTTAGGTAGACGTACCAATATAATCATCACCATCAAAAGACACTGTGATACTTACAACTTCTTATAACAAGAGGCCAACCAACCAACCCAGAACTCAAAGGTTCCGTTCCTTGTACAATACTAAGTTTGACAGTAGAGTCTGAGCAATCTGATGAGTGTTGCCAGACTTTTTTTTTATGGAATAGGTTGGCGGACGAGCATATGGGCCACCTGATGTTAAGTGGTCACCATCACCCATAGAAAATGACGCTGTAAGAAATATTAACTATTACTTACATTGTCAATGTGCCACCAACCTTGGGAACTAAGATGTTATGTCCCTAGTGCCTGTAGTTACACTGGCTCACTCACCCTTCAAACCGGAACACAACAATACTGAATACTACTTTTTGGCGGTAGAATAACTGATGAGTGGGTGGTACCTACCCAACGGGCCTGCACAAAGCCCTACCACCAAGTAATCTCCTAGTACCATCTTCTCAGATTGTGCCCAAAGGCTTGTCATCAGGTAAATTCTATAAAAAAAAAATCTTCGATTTGATTTGGGTTAATAAAATGTAACATTAACAACTCACTATATGCAATTAAGTATTTCATACAGGTTCTATGACCCTTAACACAGATTTTAAATGTATTACGTTCAAGTACATTTTATATGTAAATTGGGTTAGTTATCAAAATTTAAATTTTATCGGTGTTTGTAATTACTCACCCAAATTAGTTGTGGACTTGTATTTGCTTTTAATTTTGAGCAAATATGATTATATTACGAGTTATGAATTTAAAAATGGAATGAAATAGTTCTATTTTTATATTACTGGGAAGCTGAATGTTAAATAGGTTACCTAATGAGAACGAGTGTAATGAAATCGCACGTCCCAGATAATCGACGTTATAGATCGAATTAAAAAATGTATACAAATTAAAAACTTATGAAAGATTAATAAATATATTAAAAATATAATTCATTTTTTTTATAATTGCTTAAAACGTGATTACTGTTGCATGCATTCATCAAAAGTTGAGGCAAAAGACAGATAAGAATCAATCTGTTTGACATTCCATTTTCAAATATATATATATATATATATTTTTATTTCAATCGACAATTGTTAGTAAATGAATTTTTGTTCATTTGGTAACAATGGTTTCGTCTTGGTCTATATATAAATAGATTAATTTATTTTTCTACATTTAATTAAACCAGGATCGTAATGATTGAAGTGCTACATCAGTTTACTTTAATAAAGAATATTTAAATTTTATCCACGTGATTTGTGTCCTTTAGAACCCGTAATTTACATATCTTTGTCCTTAACTGAGCACTAAATTGTCATCTCTATGTAAAATTACATAGTTATCGCTTTTATTTAGGCGTGAAATTATCATTAATAATATTAGCTTGATTACGTGCTACGTTCATATGATTGGCAGAAGCATTCGTGCTGTCTGTAAAATCTTTGATCCCTGAGGCTGTAAATTTCCCGCTGCTGGGTTAAGGCCTCCTCTACCTTTGAGAAGAAGGTTTGGAACATATACATCATCATAGATCATGCACCTAATATTTGAATTCTAACTATTTCTGTCAGATTTTTCATCCCATTGGATTATGAGAGTGAATGAGAGCGTTCTAATTTTTGACCAAATTTAATCACTATATTTAATTTAACACAGTACACTCATCTTGTTTAATAGGCATAGTTACTGAAATTGTAAGAGATGTGACAATCAACATAAAATACCATTTTTATAAAGGAAAGACGAAAACACGGGACATCTTGGGCCAAACTTTTACACCAAGCATTCAGTTGTATTGAGACTAAAACCTGTATCAGGTAATCTGATTAGAGATTTAATGTTAAAGCAAATGTTTTATACGGTTAGTCATTTAATTGAATGTATTTTTTTTTTCTTATAATTTATTTATAGTGTACCAATGAATTCTATATCACAAAGGTTTACATAACTAATAATAACATCGAATTTAAATTAAATTCCAGGATCCAAGACGATCCAAAAACGTTACGTCGACCTTAGAAAAGATTTATTCATAATAACGGCATGATTATAATCTAAGCTAAATCATTTATTTTATCGTCGGGATCGGCACAAGTGGGTCGTTAAAATATAATAAAATCATAATCATATTGACATTTTAACAAGTAAAATAATTACCATTTTTGTTGGTCAAATATTTTCGGATTATTCGATGTAACGAGGGTCGTTAAATTTATTGTCGTCTAGCTATTTTAATGAAATTCCATTCTAATAAATATTGGAATAAATTTCATCTATATTTTATACTAGAAACCCGCCCGGCTTCGCACGGGTGCAACACTGATACTAAATATACTACAGAATTTATTTATTTGTTCACGTCATAACATTACAAACATCTAAAATTATTATTGTTTCATTACTATATTGTCCATGTATTATATACAAAAACCTTCCTCTCGAATCACTCTATCTATTAAAAAAAACCGCATCAAAATCCGTTGCCTAGTTTTAAAGATTTAAGCATACAAATGTACAGACAAAGCGACTCTATTTTGCTATCGCCATATTTTTTTTTAAAATAGTGAATCTAAAACACTTTCATTAAATTGCAGCTTTAAAACAACTTAAATGAAAACAAAACATTTGTTTCATCAAACAAAATTATGAATTGGGTCGTTTGTTCGTTTTGTGTTCAAATAATTGTAAGTAAAATTGTATCAACTTTTATTATAAAAAAGAATAACATTGTTTTTTGAATAAGGCGCTTTGTAATGCATAAATCCGATTAAAATTTAAAACAAAATGTTTATGAGAGTGGTAAATCGTGTATATTCGAGTGTACCTTTATTTATATAGCGATACAACAGCCAGGTGAACAATACTGTACATTTGCTTAACGTGTTTGTTAATTCAGGGCTAGTGTCACGTTTCGAAATTTATTGGAGCTTACGTAAATCATATTGTTTTACGCGTTAATTTACGGATTATTGCCTATGAGAGCTCTAACGAAACATTTGCACTTTAAACATTGAAATCATTCGTTAAAGACTTTGATAAATATGGGATAGATATGTGTACTCATTACATTACATGAAATTTAGTATACAAATAGTCTAGAGCTTGAGATAGGACATAGGCTACTTGAAATTACGACGAGGAAAGCCGCGGGTAACAGTTAGTAGATTATAAAGATGATTGTATTTCAGTAATATTAAAATGAATTTAAATTTTAGGGAATTAATAATACTACATAGTTTTGCCGTAATGGAACTTGAGGTAACATATCTCATAAACCTACTGCAGTAAAATTTTTTTTTTTCTTATACATGCAGAAGTTAATAAATAATATATGAACGGATCTCTTAATTGTAAACTTAGAAATTTATGGAACAACAAAATTGTCACAGGCAACCTAGTACTTAGCCGTGATATAGGACTGTTCTGTATTAATATACAAAGTTTATTTATACTGGTGGGATAAGGTGGGATAAACTAGTTTCAGCCGGTTCTAAGAATTAATTTCGCTGTTGATTACCATAAGTTTATGTTTCTGTTTCATACCAGATTCAAAGTCTTTGGGTATAATTAATGCCTTTTGCATTTTCAGTTATATTTTGAAACTAAGTAGATTCCCCCAAAGCTTCGCCTTTCCTCGAACTGAGATGGCTCAGTGGTTAGAATACGTGCATCTTAACCGATGATTTCGGGTTCAAGCCCAGGTAAGCACATATATATATATATATATATATATATATATATATATATACATCCTACAACCGTTTTGGCGTCATGTACGTGGTGCATCATTACGACGTCCCCAAGTTCCCCTTACTTTACTTAACATGTCATAATGAATACTGCTTAGTTTTTTGATTTCCAGGTCCTTGGGATACGTTGTTTTCCGATAAAAAGAAAATCCGCGATATTCGTCTTTCAGTCATGCCCAAACATTTTTGAACCCCTAACCATGATGATACATTTAAGGCTTCCTAGATATATTGATCATAATTTACCCATGTCATCGATTATTTAGCGTCCTCACAGGATGGACTGTATTTGGAAGTGCGACGTTGCCAGCTTTAGGTTTGTTGTCTCTTTCTTTTCCTATCGCTGTTCTGTGCAAATAGTTCAACGTTTATTTTGTTCCAATATTCGTACGGCTTATACATATACGGATGCCCAATATGTTATAATATGTAAATACTAATCTTTTGCTTCCTATCCTGGATTACGCCGACGACTGTTATACACATCTCACGGAGGATCAGCGAAAAAATCGGGCGATTTCAAAATTTCTAAATTAGATTCATATTTGGTTTGCGTAAATATGATCGTGTCTCTCATTTTCGTGGCTCTGCCCATAAAAATTCATCGGAATAATTATGTCCTCTCTATCATATTATTTTGTTGTTGTATTTGTTATCTCCTGTGTTTTATTTTTCCTGTATGTCCTAAATGTCTACCTACCAATTTTTATATGTACAATAATAAAATGATAGTACTTATAATAAAATGAATTTACTGGGAACAGTGCTTTCATTTTATAGTTGGTAGCTTGCAGCCACATAGTACCACCTCAAATAATACTGTATGCCTCAAGATCACTATCGCTCGGCTATCGTACAAGGTTCAATTTTGGGTACCTTTCTATTTCTGGTATATATAAATGATCATCCTTTCTATGTTAAAGGTATTTGTGATATAGTGTTGTTTGCTGACGATACTTCACAGATTTTAAAGGTTAACAAAAAAAACTGACTATGACGACATGAACGGTGAGTTATCACAGATACACAATTAGTTTACAGTAAATAATTTAGTTTTGAATGCTCAAAAAACAAAATGTGTAGTTTTTACCCTACCCAATGTTAGAAAGCTAAATTATAAGATATCTTGAAACGGTGACCGTCTTGATGTAGCCGATACTGCGGTGTTCTCAGGATAGAATTGGATTCCAAACTTCAGTAGAGTCCTCATTTATCATCCCTAAAAGGAAGACTCAGCTCCGCAACATACGCGGTTAGAAAAGTTTGACAACTAACTGATGTTGATACCGCTCGTCTAGTATATTTTGGTTATTTTCACAGTATTATGTCATATGGCATATTATTTTGGGGTAACGCTGCAGATATTGGATCTGTCTTTATTTTACAAAAGAGAGCAATCCGGTTTATTTATAATCATGGAGCTAGGGACTCTCTTCGGGATGCTTTTAACAAAGTAGGAATACTCACTGTTCCTTCACAGTATATTTACAACAATATTATGTATATTCACAGCAACATTGATCACTTTGATAAAATCAGTGATCATCATTGTACGTGCACTAGAACTAATGATAAACTTATAACGCCAAGTTTCCGACTCCGCAAAGTCAATAAATCCTTTTTGGGGCAAGGTATCCGATTCTATAATAAAATTCCGCAGACATTTTTAACTTTGTCGTTTCGTAAATTCAAATCGTTTGTAAAAAATACATTGGTAAAAAAGCATATTATTCGAAACAAGATTTTATAGATGATAAAAAAGTGTGGAGGTAATACCTGATGGCTTCCTAGCAGGATATATTAATTTATATAATTGTATTAACTAACACGACTTTGTATTTTTTAAATGTTGAAAAAGAGTAACTACTAAATTTCTTGCCGGTTCTTCTCGGTAGAATCTACTTTCCGAACCCCGGTAGCTTCACTTAATTGTAAAATGACGATTCAAAAGTGTTTGTTAAAGCGTACTTAATTAAAGTTTATTTTGATAATTTTTTTTTAATTGGGTGTCCGTATGCAGCTATTAGACGTCCGTATACAGCTATTTGGCGTCCGTATACAGCTATTTGGCGTCCGTATACAGCTATTTGGCGTCCGTATACAGCTATTTTGCGTCCGTATACAGCTATTTTGCGTCCGTATACAGCTATTAGACGTCTGTATATGGCTATTTGGCGCTTGTACAAAGTACTAAGCTTTACGCCGGTTTATTTACACCGAATAATAAAAACTACCAATCACGAATAACAGAAGATTTAACAGTACAGATACCAATCACGATTGATATAGATGTTGTACAAACTTTCACCCCCTTTTAGTCCCTTAGAGGATGATTTCGTGGATGGAAACTATCCTTTCTTTCTACTTTCCTTTTTTATCTTGTTAGGGTATGATTTTGGAGACAAAATTATCCTATGTTCTTCTCTACAATGTCTCCATACTAAATTTTATCTAAATCGGTTCAGCAGTTTAATCGTGGAAAGATAACAGACAGACAGACATACTTTATGTTATTATTATGAATAATGAATATAAATATTAATTATTGTAAAATATTTAAAAATTTTCTTCTACGAAGTCCTCGGGAATTCATATATTCATTATTAATATATTTAATAAACATTAAATAAGTTCCAATAACAGTTTATTTCTACACACTGATGTAAAACAAACAATAATCAAGCACCGAATAGGTATTATTCAAGTCGTAAGTGAAATGAGCGAGACGGCAACGTCGCAATTTTGGACGCCAAACAAGCGAATCCGTAGTCAGGAATTCCCCTAGATATACTGTGTGCGATATACGCGCTGCGGCAGCGCCTCACCTGCGCGGTGATTTCTTCGGGAACTTTTCAATATTTTATTTCAACTATTTTAAGCGACTTTTACCTTCCGTCGATTTTTGTACTACAGCTAGCTAGAATGTATAGGACCTCAGTGTCACCGGCTAAAAAAGTGGCGTCCGGTATACGGACGCCAAAAGCAGGTGGACGCCAGTTTAAATGCATTTTCGCCTTCAGTGGACGGCCAATTGTTTGCGGGATAAATAAATATATATATATATATATATATATGTGCTTAATTTATATTAAAACACCGTGAGTTTAAGCGGTGGTATTAGGTACAAGTACAAGCATACTTTTACCAAATTCCGGTCAGCGGTTTAGCCCTGACATACAGACAAGTTACTTTCAAATTTATAATGTTATAATAATAATTTTAATTTAATACTTTTACATCGAAATTTGACCAAATTTAAAAATATCAGACTACCATCAAATTTATATTCTACCGACATGAATCATAATTAAATTTAGTTAATACAGTAGTTGTGAATTAAAATAGTTACTGCATATATCCTGAAGGATTGGAATGGTGGCAAGAATGCCAACAATTCCCCGTTGAACCGTAATACCGATCCTCTAGGCAAAAAACGGACCAGCCCTCCTCACCAGTAAGGGAATAAGGCGTACAAAATCGATAATTTTTGTGTCATATATGTTATAATATTGTATAGAATATTATTAATATGTTTGATATTTTATGAAATTACTAGCTGTTTCCTTTTCGCGCGGATAAAATAAGGGTCTACATAAAATTTGTATTGGAGAAACACACAAAGAAATGTGTTAGTTTTTTTTTTGGGCCACTTGTAATACATGAAAGCCTTTTTTATAGTATAGGTTAGCGGACGAGCATATGGGCCACCTGATGGTAAGTGGTCACCATCGCCCATAGACAATGACGCTGTAAGAAATAATAACCATTCCTTACATCCTCAATGTGCCACCAACCTTGGGAACTAAGATTTTATGTCCCTTGTGCCTGTTGTTACACTGGCTCACTCACCCTTCAGACCGGAACGCAACAATACTGAGTACTGTTATTTGACGGTAGAATAACTGATGAGTGGGTGGTACCTACCCAGACGGGCTTGCACAAAGCCCTAAAACCAAGTAAAAGAGCCTTTGAGAGATTGTACTATCGTGTTAAATATTATGGAACTGAGACTATCAAGTGACTAAGTATAACTATGAATCTTGAATTTTTATGGTGCTTAACTTCTAATACATACGAAGTAAGCCTATTAAAGTTCATTTTCATGTCATGGAAAACACCATAGGGAAATCTGACAGCGTTATTGAATCTGTGTAAAGTTCAGTAATATAATGTTTTGACTACATTGGGGTTACTATCATGTAATTTTCGCTTTGGAATTTATTGAGACTTTATTTCTACAGAAGAAAAAGGAAACGCATCTAGGTATTAGTTAGTCTGATAATAAAGCCAGGTACCAGACACTGGCAAACAGATAGAAATTAAAAAGATAAGAATAGATAAACACCAAAAACATATATGACGATAAAAATATTTTCGAAGGTTTTCTTACTCTGACTGTACAATAGTTTTGCCTTGCTGATATTTATTTACTTGTCCAAACAGTGCCAAAAGTTGAGATAGTGGACGAGCGTGGTCGACCGCTACAAGATAAATTCTACAAAGAAGGGTCGATCATAGAACTGAGATGCGTGGTCAGCGAAGTTCCACAACCGACGCGACAAGTCAGCTGGAAACATGGAGGCAGATTGCTCAACTACGATACGAAAAGAGGAGGCGTTAGGTATGTTGTCATTGATTATATTCAACTTTGATATTTTATTTGAAGTATTATTTATGTGTTATGAAAATATTTGTTTATATATAGGTTTGGCGAGTTTTATTTAAAATGTGCGACTTTTTTGTAGTATGCTCTAAATTAAATTCTTGGTATATCGAAATTTGATGACTGTTTCAATATGGATGATAATTTGTGAATATTTTGGACATTTTCACATTCTGATATTGATATTATAATTAAAATAACTAAATCATTAGATATTACTGCAATATTGTGTAGGTATTAATAATATAATTTGTTAATACCATCAATAATTAATAATTACAGTGAAATCATTGAAGATTTTCGCATATTGACCAAAATAAGTACGATTTTGCAATACCGGGAATTTAAATTCGCTTTGCACTTTGTATACGCTTTTATTGCATCTTTGTAATGCTTGTCACGCTCCATTTCCTTTTTGTTTTATAATATGAGAAGGAACAATAGGACAATCGTAATTCTTCCGAGTTGTATAATCAATTTTAAAGCGTAGGTTGATCCGTGAATAAAAACAAATTCGATATTCTCTCCTTAGCAGGTTAATGGCGAATTATTTTTCAGAACCTGTAGGTTACGTTTGGATGTTTGGGTTATTATCATGCTTATATTATATACCTATAATAAAATTAGAGTGTCGGTTTGTAATATTGATGTAACCCTTTTTAACTCAATGCATATGTATATATACACGGTACATATACCAAAATAACATTTATTTTACAATTTTTGTCTGTCTGTCTGTCTGTTTGTTCCGGCTAATCTCTGAAACGGCTGGACGGATTTTGACGGGACTTTCACTGACAGATAACTGATATAATAAGGAGTAACTAAGGCTACAGTAATATTTTTTTTTGTCAAATTCAATCGCGTACAAGGTTGCGGGCTAGTTAAATAAATAAAAACCGAAGATAATTAATTATTATATTTGATTTCAGAAATAATATTAATAAAATTAACGTAAATAAGTAAATAATGTAATTCATATGGAATTGTTTCGATTTTTACATTTTATTCAATAGGTAAAATCTCATTCATTAAAACATTATTATGGTGTTTAATAAGAATGTATGAGCTTAAAATAAATAAATGTGATTTATTGGATATATAAAATAAATCATCAACAACAACATTCTGAGAATTTCTCACAGCTGGGCTAAGGGCTCCTCTCCCTTTGAGGAGAAGGTTTGGAACATATTTCACCACGCTGTTCCAGTGCGGGTTGGGGGAATACACATGTGGCAGAATTGTGATAAAACAAATCAATGATTCATCATAAATTTCATATACTTTTAAATAATACCGTTATTGTTCACATATCGCTTAAGATGAAAAATATCTATGTAAACTTTAAATATAGAATATTATGAAATATTTTTTTGTTTATATGGAATATATTTTTGAAAGATATTTTTTTACAGTAGTGATTAGTAAAATCAAGTTGTCTTTTACTTTTGTATGTCAAATCAATTATGTCAGAAAGGGAAAAACAGTATAATTAAAAATCGTCTAAAAATATAGTCGTTAATATAATATATCAGTGTAGTAACATTGGTCGTTAATTATTAAACTAGCTGCTTATTTTTCGCATTATTTATTATTATTTTTCGAACGCAGCGCTTCTAAAACATAACACTCAAATACATTTACAAATTTTCATGGAAATCTGCACAATCGTTTAGGAGTTCAATTACAAACACATGTACGTAAGCCTTGTATATATAATTATATGAGTTTCAATTATATGATATGAAATAATATACATTAAAATATATGTTATTTATATGAGCTTAATGTTGCTCTTGGCGTGTGTCAATACAAGGCTTTGCTTTTAAAAGGTGGAACCTGCAAATAGGTTCTTCTCTGTGAATTTCTATATGATACAAATTTAAGTATACATTTTCGATGTTGCACATAAAAAATAATAATAGTATCATTTTTTATGAGGTGATTCGACTGTAGTTAACTTTAATTATTTATTTATAATTCAAAATACTCCGTTTTCTTATGATCAGTGCTTTACTAGTGGAAGAAACGTGACGGAATTTAAAAAAATAATTAATTTATTTTCAAAATAAAACCTCTTTAAAGGTACTTGAAGTTTACTTAAAAAAATATAGTTTAGTTTCAATTATTATGTGTTCGCTGCTTTATTTAAATTTAAATTGAAGTGAATATAGATTTTAATGAAGAATTATTATTTTGTTGAATATTGATTTCAAAGATAATTATGTTTATTATTTTTAAAACCGACCAAAATGTTGTGTGGCTGACATACAGCCGCCGCACTTTTTCGCTTTGGATTCCACGGGGAAGGATTTGTAGAATGCGGTCACATATTCATGGTACGCTCCTTTTATACACAAATGCGTTTTTTATTTTATTTGAATGTGAGAGAAATGTAATATATATCGTCGTACAATTGTAAATATTGCTAGATTATAATTTTATAAGAGATAATAAGATCGTATTCAATTGTTTTAGATGTTTCATAATCTTTTGGTTAGGCTAGTTAAGTCATAGTAGCATACTACCTAACCTGTAAATTTCCTATTACTGGGTTAAGGCCTCCACTCTCTTTGAGGAGAAGGTTTGGACAAGATATACATAATATATTATTTTAAAAGGAGTTTTGCATTGACAGCCCAAAAGATATATTTATTTTTCTTATACATTAAAAATGTATATTTTACTTTACCTGTTGCAGCTGCCATCTTGTCTTCGTATAATAAATTAAAAAATATATAATTAGCACAGGAAGTGTAATTAAAGTTCAACGGAAAGATAATTCCCTTTTCTATTTAGACTTAATTAATACAATCGCCCATAAATCTTTAAGGCTGTTTAAATAAATAAGGGCAGCTTTAATTTAGGTAATTTCTTGGGAAATAAAATGTTTTGTATATATTTGGAGAAATGTAGTTTGAAATATAGTGCTATTGTATTTAGAATGATGCAATTTGTTCTTGGAGTTACTTCGTTTCGTTATTAACAGCCTTCAACATGAAGAGATTTACAGAAAAGGATTATTACATATATAAGGTGATTATATACATGAACTAGGTGATCGTCCCGACTTTGTACGGCTTCAATTAATTCAAATTTACGCGTGATTTCTTCCTCTTGAAGTTGAAATTTCCAAAAATACTTTATAAATAACTGCCTACGATGGGAATGCAGTAACTATGCTTAATTTAAATTTTATAGGGCAAATAGTTTCGAAGATTTTGTTAAGTGTTATTTCACTTATTTATAATGCAAATAATTATTTGGTTTTAGTATAAAACAAAACACCACCGAGTATATTTGATTTGTACATATCAGATTTGAACACAATACATTGATTATTATAATACAGTACAATACCTTTGATTCCTTCAACAAAGCCACAAACAAACAGAATGAATCTATTCACATAGGCCTTTTAAAGTCCTTAACCCCACATATAATTATAATATATTCGACAAACCGCCTCCCCATTTTGTTTTATACTTTAAAAATATTTTCAAATCAAAACTATATTTATGTACAATATATCTTACTTATTTTTACATAGCCTATGTAGATTAAAATATAATTAGTTAAAACCAATTGTTTCATGTTTTAGTAGTAGTCGTTAGTAATTTAGTTTTATTTATTTACTAAGTTAATGTGTTTATGTTTATGTTGCTATGCAAGTAATATGTATCTAATGTTTACATTAAAGCAAATACTGATTACATTTGCGAAAATAATGTTTTTAGATTGCAATTTCAGTTTCTAAATTTATCTACACCAGATAGTCAGGACGCATCATCAAAACGTGTGTAATGACTTTAATTTTGTAATCGGTAAGCTTTTGCTTTTATTTTTTTTTATATTGGTAAATAGTATTTTTCATCATAAAATATAATTAAATAGAAAAACTAATTTCAATATTATTAATTTAATTTATGAATTCCTGTAATGTCTTCTACATACCATTACCTACTTTTTATTATTAGTATACAATGTATGATATCTGCATTAATATTATAAATACGATACTCATATCATACCTCTTTGCCTATCATATCTTATATAGAAAGAATTTTTATTAATATGAATATTGCATTTTATTTTTTAAAAAAAGAATTCTCATATTGTCCTTAAAATGATTTCATAATTCACTCCGCGCTATAGGAACATTTAATATGAAGAGGATAAAGCTTTTAAAAAATTAAATACATATTTTTACGTACGATTTTATAAAAATAAAATACAATAAGTCTTTTTTCAACGATAAATTTCACTTTGCGAATATAAACTTTAACATTGTACGAGTGAATGACGTTGATTGGTCAGCTTGTGATCCTAATCTCTGAAATCTCACCAGTAGAAGCTAGTATCGGTTGTTTGCTATTGCTGACTTTTGCTGCCGTTAAGGAAAAATTTTGTACTGATGTCTCACCAGTGGAAGCAAGTATTTGTTGCTTGCTGTTGCTGTCTGTTGCTGCCGTTAAAGCAGAATTTTGTATTGAAATCTCACCAGTGGAAGCGAGTATCTGTTGCTTGCTGTTGCTGTGTGTTGATGCCGTTAAGGCAGAATTTTGTATTGAAATTTCACCAGTGGAAGCGAGTATCTGTTGCTTGCTGTTGCTGTGTGTTGCTGCAGTTAAGGCAGAATTTTGTACTGAAATCTCACCAGTGGAAGCGAGTACGAAATTATGGCAATAGTTTCGACAGCTGTTTGTGTTTATAACAAAACATGTAAGCTGAGATCAAATACATTTAATTAAGCGATATTTTTTGTCACACGTGAAGTGGGATGCGGTGTGAATATGGGTCTTAATCGTACCGAGAATGATCATAGAGAACCGGGATACTTACTAAAAACGAAGCGGTACCCTCACAGTATTTTCAGCGGCATAGGATCACTTTCGCTATCCTGTAGGTCTAACATCATATACTGATTTGTAGTCACTTTTAAAAAAATATCTGATGATTAAACAATAGAGAAGGAACTTATAAAGAGCAGTGTGTGTTATAGCAGCTATGAAAGGAACGGAACGAAACTGAAATAATTATTATATAATTCAAAATATAAAGAATATTAATCCGAATTTGTATAGCCTATTCCAATGGAAAAAGAAAAGGAGATATCCTGCCCTTCTCCCAATTTTATTTGGGGTCGGCACAGCATGTCTTCTCCTTCCATACTTCTCTGTCAGACGTCATCTCACAAGTAACATTCTTTCTAACCATATCCTCTTTCACACAATCCATCCATCGTTTTCTTGGTCGTCCTCTAACTCTATATCCGTTCACATCCATGCTCAAGGCTTTTCTCACAATATGTTCCTCATTCCTCCGCATTACATGCCCATACCATGATAGCCGGCCTCTACATAACTTCTCGGCTATCGGTGTCACTTTCAAATTTCCTCTTATGTACTCATTCCTTACTCTATCCATTCGCGTAACACGCATTCCTCTTAGCATTCTCAACTCCGCAACATGCAATTGTCTTTTAGTCATCCCTTTTGTAGTCCAACACTCTGATCGATATAATACAGCAGATCTGATCATGGTCTTATAGATAAAGGAGATAAACAACCTTACATTAATAATAAACTATTAACGTAGTCCATGAAATTCTTTAATAGCTCATCAAGTTAGTGAACTATTAAACTTTGTTGTTTTATAAAAAAATATTTATAATGCAATTATAATCCCCTAAACTACATACATCCATTTTGGTTTTACTTCCAACACAATAATAGCGGTTTCGTTGAAAACATTTTATTCGAACTTTCGACCAATGGTGCGTCAATTCGATTTTCAATTATGTTTATTTGGCTTTTGTCCTCTTGTGGCTGGAATAGAATATAATGATATGGCTTCAACCAATTGTAACTAACCATCAGGAGGCCAATTTGCCAGTCCATCTACCTATTATAAGTGATAAAAATTAAGCCTTCGAATTTGGCAGGCGTCCAGGTTTTAGTCGATGAATAACTTAATTGGAGCATATTTGAATAAGTAAAGTCATTCCAATGCTTTTGACTTTTGTTATAATAGAGTGCATAGTTTGAGGCTGATGATAAGCATATTTTATAACAGATTTTTTTATCAATTCATTTATTTGTTTCATTATCCAATTCTTTATTTGAATGATATTTTTGAATTAGCGATAATAATTTCGCTGTTAAAGTAATAACTGAAAATGAACGTCACTCGATATAAAAACTCTATTACCCTGTTTTTTCAAGCCGGCGATAATCATTGTATAATCACCTTAAACAAGTACATTTTACTCTTGACGAAAGAACGAATATCACTGCAGAGCGAGAAGTTACACACAGCTACACGTTTTAACCTTAACAAATAACTAGCATAGGAACATAAGGATCAAAACATTCCAATTTATCTTTTGAATAGAACTTTTATTTGTAAACGCACTAGTACGGTATTTAAAATAAAAGTATAAAACCAAAGCAAAAACAAAAATAGAAATATAACTAATAATAATGCGAAAATAAATATAAATAAATAGTATTATTACTGTCTGTGAGATCGCGGACGTAGGTGGATCAGATTGTTGGGTTGGTTATGTTTTTGTCGTATTAAGAAAAAACGGAATCCACGAAATCCAGTTAATCCCTATACAAATCTTTTCACATTTTCATAATAAAATTTCGCAATACTCAAAAACGCTTCTTTAAATATAGCAATAAATGCTGTTGCCAAATTGTGCTAAAAATCTAAAAACGGCTTATATGGAGCAAGGTTACTCATTCTTTTGTTAAAATTGTTTTATTATTAAATCTCAAATAAGAGCGACGTTCGGTCACAGTTGCTAGTTTTTGCGAAAAACTTCACTCTCGAGGTTTGTTCCTTTACTGTACATAGTACGGAAATTATTTGAGGAAATTCTTTTCGGTAACTACCAATATTACGAAAAATGTTTGCATGTCGAGTTTTTTTTATTTTTTTTTTTCATACGATATGGGCTACCTGATGGTAAGTGGTCACCATTACCCATAGACGATGACGCAGTAAGAAATATTAACGATTCCTTAAATCGTCATGCGCCACTAACCTTGGAAACTAAAATATTATGTCCCTTGTGCCTGTAGTTACGCTGGCTCACTTTTCAAACCGGAACATAAGAATACTGAGTACTGTTGTTTGGCGGTAAAATAACTGATGAGTGGGTGGTACCTACCCAGACTGGCTAGCACAAAGCCCTGCCACAAAAAATGAGTATAATTTGATAGTTTTTTTTTAACTAGAGAAAAATCTATAGCAAACTGGCTTTGTAGGAATCACTAACTAGTAATTGTGAAGTCATGATATTATATCCCTTATGTCTGCAATTACGCGCACTCAAACTTGTGAACTGGAACACAATCTAGCATATTGATTTTTGAAAACAGAGTAACTCATGAACGGATATCAAATCAAATCAAATCAAGATAAACTTTATTCAAGTAGGCTTTCACAAGCACTTTTGAATCGTCATTTTACAATTAAGTGAAGCTACCACCGGTCCGGAAAGTAGATTATACCGAGAAGAACCAGCAAGAGACTCAGTAGTTACTCTTTTTGAACATTTACAAAATACAGTCATATACGGGTAATACTCTACTATCGGGTGATAAGTGGTTTAATTATAATGTTCAAGTCTTTCGTATAAACGAACAGTATTGCAATTAGATATTTTGGTTTAAAAAGAGAGAATGTCGATACTTACTCGTAATTAACTAATTACTCCTGAAATTTACAGGAAATTTTATTAGGTAAAAAGTCGTCATTCAAATATAATTGGCCCATTGGTAAGAACGCATGTATCTCAACCGATGATTGCATGTTCAAACCCAGATAAGTACCACTGAATATACGTCTTCTTAATTTGTTTTTATAATTCATCTCATGATCGGCGGTGAAGGAAAACATCGCGAGAAAACCTGCATGTGTCTAATTTAATCGAAATTCTGCCACATGTGTATTCCACTAACCCGCATTAGCACAGCGTGGATGAATATACTCCAATCCTTATCCTAAAAGGGAGAGGATACCTTAGATCAGCAGTCGAAAATTTACAGGATGTTAATGTATATTTAACGTAAACAAAACTTCCGCCCACCCATAATTTAGGAAAAAATCTAAAACAACAAAACATTGCGTCATTTTTATTTCATATCTACTTAATGTTAACAAAGCAACAATATTTTAAGAATAGATCGCAATCAAACGGACTTATAGAAGTATATTGTTTTGCGATCAACTTTCCTTTATCCGGCTCGACGGACCAATAAACAGAAACAATGGTATCTGTAATTGAACTGAGCCCTATCACGAAATTCCATGAAACATAACGAAAAGGATAGCCGATCTGAGCGTTAATTTCACCGCCAATTTGCATCCAAGAAACTTGAACAAAGAAATTGTTTGCGGTCCTTTGTTAACGTATGTGACATTTTCGGGGGTGAGATTTATTTGAAAGAAATATTACGGTATTTGGGAGTTATCAAAATCGAATGAGTTTAATTAAAACACTAATTCCGTATATAATAGAGGAAGAGGAAAGGAAATGGACCGACTTTTATATATTATTAAAAATTTCAAGAACTTTTAACAGAAGTAGTTTTAACGTTGTTTTATTAATCGTATTTTTAAAAATGAAACAGTTCCATTTTTATTTATAAATAGAAGATGAAAAATTGTATCCTGTATCAGTTTGCAATTATACTTAAGTCCCATCAAATTATGACAGCAATATATTGTACGCTCATAATCGTGAACATCTATACTTAATATTATAAACGTGAGAAAGTAACTACATCTGTCTATCTGTCGCTCTTTCACAACCAAACCAATGAACCGAATTTAAAAAAATTTGGTGTGAAACAAACTTGAACTCCAAAGGTTACTTAATTTACTTGACAAACCAACCCCCTAAAGGAGAGCAAAGCCGCGGGCTACAACTAGTATACAATATGAGATACGTACTAAATGTACTAGAATTATTGTTAACAATTTTAATGCCATTAATAAAATAAATTGTACATAACATCTCGTTTCAACAGTGTCAAGACAGAAGCCACGTCTAACGGCGCCTTGTCAAGACTCTACATAGCAAATGCGAATAGAAATGACTCCGGTAACTACACGTGCTCATTAGCGGATGTCGCAGCCTCAGCAGTATCTGTTCACGTGCTCAGGGGTAAGTATTTAGAGTAAGTATATAAATAAAAAAAATTAAAGTCACTAGATTCTCTAGAAGGCTAACTAAATACCCCAAAATAATCAAGGTCAAGAATAACAACTAATAATGACTACTTTTCTTTTCGTAGCAGTAATATAATTTAAAGTTAAACAAGCTTGGTTTCAGTAGGTTGTGCTTAAGCCTTTCTAATTACAGCCACAAGAAACATGACATCTCAGATCCTGCGGCTGGTATTGTATCAGCTATTTAAACCCTCGATGACCTTTAGTCAGGCTGACAGCTTAACTAAAAGATTCAATTAATTTTAATTAATATTAGGTTGGGGAAAAAGTCTTTTCGCATATAGTATGTATGAACTTGTAATAAAATCTCTTTGGCTATACCATTTGTATCTGGCTGGTTTTGGTATCATTAAAAAGTTTTAATTTTAAAGAAGGCACTTCCAAATTCAAATTAGGAATTTGTGTGATTTTCATTTGTTTTTGTTGTTGTTAAAATGAGTGAATCTAAAGAAGAAATTCGATACATTTAAAAATTTTACTATAAAAAAAGGTAAAAATGCAACTCAAGCCGCGAAAAAAATTTGTGGTGTTTATGGACCTAATGCAGTATCTGTGAGAGTAGCACAAGTTTGGTTTAAGCGTTTTCAAGCCGGAAATTTTGATATCAAAGATGCATCTCGCTCTGGTCGCCTTGTTACGGACAAAATTGATGCCATTTTTGAAAAAGTGGAGCAAGATCGGCATATTAGTAGTTACGATGTAGCTGAAGAACTGGCAATTGACCACAAAACGGTTTTGACTCATTTGAATAAAGCTGGGTACACAAAAAAGCTCGATATATGGGTGCCTCATGAACTCACTGAAAGAAACCTAATGAACCGTGTACTCATTTGTGATTCTTTATTACGACGTAATGAAACCGAACCATTTTTGAAGAAGCTGATAACTGGTGATGAAAAGTGGATCACATACGACAAGAACGTGCGAAAAAGATCGTGGTCAAAGGCCGGTCAAGCTTCACAGACTGTGGCAAAACCCGGATTAACTCGCAACAAGGTAATGCTGTGTGTATGGTGGGATTGGAAGGGCATCATTCATTATGAGCTGTTACCGCCCGGCAGGACCATCGATTCAGAACTGTATTGCGAACAATTGATGAGATTGAAGCAAGAAATTGAGAGAAAGCGGCCAGAATTGATCAACAGAAGGGGTGTGGTTTTTCACCATGACAACGCTAGACCTCACACATCTTTAGCCACTCAACAAAAATTACGAGAGTTTGGCTGGGAGGTATTAATGCATCCGCCGTATAGTCCTGACCTTGCACCTTCAGATATTCATCTGTTTCGGTCTCTGCAGAATTCCTTGGGCAGTGTCAGGTTAACATCACGAGAGGACTGCCAAAACCACTTGTCGCAGTTTTTCGATCAGAAGGCCCAAAATTTTTACAGCAATGGGATCATGTCACTACCAACAAGATGGCAAAAAGTTATGGAACAAAATGGCACCTACATACTTTAGTCAAATGTAAATAAACTATAAAAAAAACTTTTTGATGTTTCATATAAAATACGAAGAAAAATTTTCCCCAACCTATTATAATGATCGTTATGTAACGATTTTATATAATGCGGAATGTCATAATTTTTCTGATTCATTTTAATAAATTAATTGTTCTAAGTAATTGAAAATCATCCATTTATAGAAATAGAATATAAATAGAAAGCCTTTTATTTCTCGCATAGAATTAAAAATTAATTATGATTTACGTTTCATTGCATTTTTATTATGATATTAGTTAAATTTATAATGGTAATTTTGTTTTTTTAAATATATATATATATATATATATATATATATATATATATATATATATATATAATTAATTTAATATAATTTAAATGAAATGATAAAATCTTAATTAAAATATAAGTTAAAATATTTTAGTTGTTTTTCATGCAAGCATGCAAGAATCCCTCTTATGGGAGGGTAAAGTTCTCCTCCAGACTTTTTCATTTGCCTGAAAATCTTCTATTTAGTCAAAAAAAAAGCTTATTTGGCAATTTTAATTCTGTCCTATATGTATTGCGTTTAAACAAATTGTTGATTTATTCAAATCATTACAGGCGAGAATCCGCTAGCAATGCAAAGAGGGAAGGCGTCCATCTTACATCCATCGCTGATTTTGTTGGGCAGTTACATCAGCTGACATATAGCCAGCGCGTTATGTACGCGCAACATTGTGTAAAAATTGACTAGATTTAATCATAGTATAAGGACAAAGATTTTTGTGGAAATTTTGTGGTTATTATATAAATTTTAAAATGTCTCAAGTTTAACCAACTTAAACTTTAACCTTTAATTATTTAAAATAACGTAAACTATATCTGACGTCTTTCTAAATAAACATGATTTTATTAATTAAAATTCAATCGAGCACATCCGTTAAATATTTAATTTTATATCAAATCGTGCATAAATTCATACAAACTATTAGTCAACCAATATTGATTTTAGTTATACCATCAACTTTAATTGAGAAGAGTTCATTTATTTGCTACTTTGGTCATACTTTGGAAAAGACAAAGAATGGATTTAAAAAAAAAAAAACATTCCGAATGGACGGTTGATGCAACGGCAACACCTTATATTACACTATTGTCAATATTTGTTGTGTAGTCATTACTGCGTTCGAAATTCAAAAATAAAAATATCATCGCACGTTGTAGTCGTTTCAATTTGTCTCCGTGATAGTGTATGTGTGTGTGTGTGTGTGTAAGTGATAAGGTATGGGTGGTGAATATTTGCTAAAGCCATACGGATATTTATTGCGGCCAGTGTACGTGTCGTCTATGTGTGCGTTTTAAACGCAAAAATAAAATTTAATATCGGAGATGTCGTTGAATTTATATTTACGTTTTGTATATTTTGTATGATCCATACAAGCAGCAATCCTGCTGAGATGCCAAAAGAACGCCAAGTACTACTGAGTTATCACATGCTTTATTTGTGTATGTATTCAATACATAGTATAAAACAAAGTCGCTTAATGGATAGAGCGATTCGAGAGGAAGGTTATTGACGTAATACATGGACAATATAGTAAAGAAACACTGATAATTTAGACATTTTCTACTATACGTATTTAGTATCAGCATTGCACCCGTGCGAAGTCGTGTCTGGTCGCTAGTTAAGTAATTGTGGCATAATTTTGTGAGAAAATCGTAAGTGTAGGTTGAAATTCTAATATTTGTATCCACCAATACACGTTACAACATAATGGAATAACCTCGAATCCATTCACGTAAATCTGATCCCACCAAAAACATTAAATATAAAAAAATGCCAAGTCTCCCGATGCAGTCTTTCCATCGTAAAAAGTTTTGAGATCTCATAGAAGCCAAGTCCTATTCAAATTATTATGTAGTTAAAAAATCAACATTTAATAATTGTGTCAATAGTTTGCTTTATTATAATTATAGTGACTCAGATATTTCTACATTTATTTTAACCATTATTAATAAATTTAAATTTATTCCTAGTTATTCCATAACGATAATAAATTAAAAAAAAAAAACTCTTGCTCGTGCGAAATGCTTTTACCTTTTATAAATTAATGGTTTTCTTGCTCATTATGCATCTCTAATATCTTTAAGATTTCAGCTTACGATGAATAATTAATATACACTTTTTTCTCTAACATTTAGAATAAAAAAATCAATATATATTTTCACTATCGGTCACATAAACTCTCATCTCGTTTGGCTTAAACGACATCTTTCCATGTCGAAGGAAACTTTTTTAATTTAAAAATTCCACGACAAGTACGAAACTACTTTATTGCTAAAACGGCGTCTTTCATTTCAAAATGTAGTGTCATAACACTATCTTACGGCGTTTTTCTTCCGTTTCACATTGTTTTCTCCAGAACAACGTGTATAAATTTCACATAGCCGTCTAACTGCAACTGTTTACGATGAAACTCACTCCACTCGAGATTAACTTTGAATTTCAACGAATATAACTCGACTCGCTTTCCTTTGGCCGGTGAAATTAAAAAAAAAGTTTGCGAGATTTTCAAGTAACGTAAAATAAATGTTGATTTGAAATTAAATATAATTTCTCAACGTGATGTTAATTTTTTTAGAACTGGAACGGTTAAAGTTTTTATATGATTTGCATGTAAAGTAAAGTAAAGTAACAGCCTGTTCCCACTGCTGGGCTTCACCACGCTTTTCCAGTGAGGGTTGGTGGAATGCACATGTGGCAGAATTTCAATGAAATTAGTCTCATGCAGGTTTCCTCACGATGTTTTCCTTCACCGCCGAGCACGAGATGAATTATAAACACAAATTAAGTACATATATATAGTGGTGCTTGCCTGGGTTTAAACCCGAAATCATCAGTTAAGATGCACGTGTTCTAACCACTGGGCCATCTCGGCTCATGATTTGCATGTACATAGTAAAAATTGTTATTACTAATAGTAAAAGATGAATCATTAAAAAAATAACCATTGCAGTAAAACGTTGTTCATTGAAAACGGCAAAATAATAATAATAATCTCTCCTGGCAAAGAGAACTGGCGCAAACCTGTAGTACTAAGTACTGAGAACCGCAAGAAGGTATGGAAGAGCAAGGAGTTACACGGACGCTTCTATCGGGCCCTTCACGGACCCGATGTGGACTTTATGGCGTCCGTATCTTGGCTACGGTTCGGTAACCTATTTGGTGAAACCGAAGGTTTTGTCTGTGCGATTATGGACGAAGTTATCATGACGAACAATTACCGGAAGTATTTTGTGAGGGATGGCACGGTGGACATATGTCGGGCGTGTCACACTCCGGGCGAATCCCTTAGACATATTATTTCCGGTTGTTCTCGTCTTGCTAACGGAGAGTACTTGCACTGACATAATCAAGTGGCCAAGATTATCCATCAACAACTTGCACTTCGATACGGTCTTGTGGTATCAGAGGTACCATACTACAGGTATGTGCCCGACCCAGTTCTCGAGAATGGTCATATCACACTGTACTGGGACCGATCTATAATCACTGACAGGACTGTTGTCGCCAACAAGCCTGATATAGTGGTGATAGATCGGTCAGAGCGCCGCACGATAATTGTTGACATCACCATCCCTCATGACGAGAATCTCGTGAAAGCTGAGAAGGATAAACAAATAAAATATCTTGACTTAGCTCACGAGGTTGTCGACATGTGGGATGTGGATACAGCAGTTATTGTGCCGATAGTTGTTACAGCGAATGGCCTAATGGGCAAGAGCCTCGACCAACATCTTAAGAGACTCTCGTTAGGCAGCTGGGTCAAGGGCCTGATGCAGAAGGCAGTACTCCTCGGCACGGCGCGTAATGTGAGGAAGTTCCTCTCTTTGGAGCCCTGACCACCGGTGGCTTAGACCCTGTTCCCGTCACTGGTTGGCCTCTGTATTTTATATTTTTAAATATATTTTATACATATGTTTGTATTTTATATTTAAAAATGTAATATTATATGAGTAAAAATAAATAAATAAATAATCTATTAATATTTAAATAAAACTAATTATAACAGATGAATCGCGTATATTAATTATTTTTAAACATCCCGACGTTTCGAGCACTTTGCAGTGTTCGTGGTCACGGGTACACTCGGAACACTGCAAAGTGCTCGAAACGTCGGGATGTTTAAAAATAATTAATATACGCGATTCATCCGTTATAATTAGTTTTATTTAAATGTGTAATAATCGCGAAAATTTAAGACAATCTATTAATAAATAATAAAATTGAAGTGTCTTTTTGTAATATTATAATAAACGCTTTTAACTAAATACAGTATATACTTATGTATATCACAGTAAAAGTTGTGTACAATTCTTGTTTGTTTGTCTCTTTATATATTTGTTCCGGCTAAGGCTAATAATCTCTGGAACGGCTGAACCGATTTCGACGAAACTTGCACTGGCAGAGAGCTGATGTAATAAGGAGTAACATTGGCTACAAAAATAACTTCTTTGTTAAATTTATTTGATATTAGTATATCAATAAAAGATTACATTTGTGTGTATAATATTTGTATTTATTTTCCTTTCATGATATAAATATATCATTTGGCGATTAGTCTCAGAATTAGATATAAAATTATTGTTACTTTACAGCTTTAACTATTGTTACGTATGGCAATACTATATCTGAAGACATAATGTATCAAATACATCAATCATCCAATCATATATCGTAATGCTTAGCCACATCTTTTTATTGTTGATTTTCTTTTTCATTTATTATATTTGTTATCGTATTTTTTCATTTCATATCGTAACTTTCAGTATTGACTTATGCTTGAAAAATAAAATCATGCAGACTTTTACAAGCACTTTCATTATTACATTATCACGACATTTCACAGATCTATATTAAAAGTAAAGCTAGCTACTGTTTTGGAATAGATACTACTGAGAAAAACCGGCAAGAAACTCAGTAATTACTCTTTGCTAAAATTTGATAATACATGTTTAACATTTGTAATTAAAACTTCTTTCATACTTCTGTTATTTAAAGTGTTTGAAAGTATTTTTAAGTTGGTTGGCTTTAAACATTTTTTTATAATTTATATGATCATTTTTCCAAACTTTTATTTTATATTTATTTAGAGTTTTGATAATTTTAAGAGAAATATGTTATGGTTCAAGTACCTTATATTTAAAAAAAAAAACGCTAAAAAGAGTTTTTAAACGTATCTATAAAATTAAAAAAAAAATCATCCGCAAAATTTCCACAAAGTTTACATGTAAGATGTGCAATCTAAAATAAATTTAGCAACTTTAAGATAAAGTTGTTTGTTAGTATACCTTTTCGTTTTCCGAGTTTAGTTTCCGAATAAAACTAAATATAGCTTTGCGAGTTACAACACATGTGGCTCAAGAGAACGTTCGAAATTTAAAAATTTCTTAAATTTTCAATCTCATAAATAGCGCTAATTCAATTTTACATTTGATTTATCGTAATTGATTTTCGATCTGGCAACCCTGGGCTCAATGTTATTTTCTTTTCATTCGTGTCAGCACTATCGACGTTGTTGCTGCTATGAACATTTATCGCTTTGTAAAGTCGACTGATCAAATACAGTCGGTCCATTCGATTCGTTTAAAAACGCAAAGAATTATTTGAACAGATTAATAAAGTTAAATGGCTGCTTGGGTTTTATATTATCAAACTATACTTTAATTTTCCTTTCAATTTTTACTTAATAGAATATTATTTGCATATCAATGCCATTACATTTAAAAAAAACGCATTTCGAATTGTGTTCTAAATATATGTGACGTCACAGTATTTTTTTAATTCGGACAATACAAAAAACAAATATGTAATTTAAAGTGCCAAGACACTATATGTTATGTTTTAAAAAATAAGAGGTCTATGTATATAATACGCGTATAAGTTATATTCATTCTCACAAGCGTGGCCCTCTACGTTAAATTATTGGCATGCATTAATAGGAGTGTCGCTTACAAGATATCCTAGTGTGGGTAAATGAAGAAAAGGAAAAACAAAATAAAAATCAAATTTGATTATATAAATAATTCTAATTTCACAAATTTTGAAATATAAGTTCATTTTGTTGAAGATTTTTAAAAAAGATAAAGATTTCAGTTTATTGATAAATTCATACGATGATTGGAAGTATATCCGATGAGATATCTCATCGAAAAACACTAACGTAACTCGTTACTTATAAACACAAAGTTTGTCACTGATTTCTACATTTCCAACTTAAATAATGACAAAATGCCTTACAAACTCGCATCACTAACTTCCTACTTTTGGGCGATGAGATTCCAGAAACACTTTTATCACTCTTCACTAATATACAAAGCGCGAAAGAACTGTTTTCATATTTATGACTCTCAAATATGATAAACTTCCACACAAAATTTAATCCTAAGTTTCACCTTTAAATGATGATTTTTTTCCAACTTTTTTTAACTTTTAACAACTTTTTAAACTGATACACGTAAGTATAAATACTTATTTTAATTTTTTTACATCAGAAATGACGAATTTTATTCAAACTTTCATCGCCCTTTAGTAGATGAATTATAGAAATATATTCTTGGAACCTAATAAAATTCCATTCCAACTTGGAATTTCTAATAAAATATACTTAAAAACGAGAGTATTCATATAATCTAAATTGAATATTTTGTTGTTTCAACTATAATTACTTGGAAGGGTGGGCTTTCATGAGTGAATAGTATATGTATGTGAGTTATAATTTGTACATTTATAAAGTGTTCATTATACGGACGAGAAGGAATAAAAATGTCTTTTAACAGAATCAATTTTTAAAATGATTACATTTCATATAATAATATAACCAAGAAATGCCGATAAGTTATTTATTTTCTTTTCCATTTATTCTGAACTGGAAATTCGATTGGTTAAACTCGGCTTCTCGGCTTAATTTTAAAGTTTTATTATTTAATGTACTCGTATATTTAAATAAATAGCCATGAGCTAGATTAATAATTGTTAGAAACTCCATTTTCGTTCTGTATAAAAGTTACACGTCCGATGTATGAAACAGATTATTTGAAACTGTATTTTCGTTTGGAAACTTATATAAATCATCTAAAGAAGTTTATTTAAAAATAATGTAAGCTATATCAATTTAAATTAATTTTCCCGTTTTAATAATTATTTGTTTTTTATATTCCATAGAGAATATTAAGCCTTAACACTTTAAAATTATTGAATCGTATTTAAGAATTTATGTACACAATAATTATGCTCGTTGTAAATAATAATGTAGATAGAAAATATATGTAATGTAATGAATTGTTTTGCATAATAATGTTATATATTTATGTATATATGTATAATTAAAATCATTGTATCATTAAATACACTTATGATATTCACAACGGTAAATTACTTCATTTAAAATAATAAATTTACTAAATTTAGTTGATTCAATTTTAAATGAGAAAATTTATTTTGTTTCGTTAATCGGATTAAAATTTTCAATTTTGTTTTGTTGTTAATTTGAAAGTTACAATTAATACCGTAATAGAAATTATATTGCCTTTTAGTTTTATGTAAACTTCGGTTGATATTATTTTAAATATTGAATGACTTTTTCATTTGAGCAATACGTTTGAATATCGAACTTCATTATTCATTTATTGTTGTTTTTTTTTGTTATTCTTGTACAAAGTCACTTAATATCCAGTGTATAAACTTGTATAAAACATAATTATATATTTTAACCTGTCTTGTATTCAATTTATCTGATATTAATATTGTAATTATAAAGGATGAATATGAATGATTGTTCATAATAAAGAGATATTTGAAGCTGTATTATTTTATTTTATTATACCTGTCATTAATATACAGTACAGCAACAGCCTGTGATTTGGAACATATTCCACCACGCTGTTCCAATGCGGGTTGGTGGAATGCAAATGTGGCAGAATTTCGATGAAATTAGACATATGCAGGTTTCTTCACGATGTTTTCCTTCACCGCCAAGTACGAGATGAAATCAAAACACAAATTAAGCACATATACATAGTATATGCCTGGGTTTGAACCCGAAATCAACGGTTAAGATGCACGCGTTCTAACCACTGGGCCATCTCTGTTCAAATTGATAATAATGCCTTTTTATATTAAGTATGTGTGGCCATCTAAAAGGAAGTGGTCAGCACTGCCCATACAGCTAGCTCTAGCGCTATAAGCTATAATATTAACCATTCCTTACATTAACAATGTGCTACGAATCTTGGAAACTAAGATGTTATGTCCCTTGTGCCTGTATCAGTAAGTATATTTTGTCATATTAAAGTAAAACTAATATAAAGAGGAAAATGTTACAAAGGTATATTTATAAGATCTTATTACTTCCAGAAGACCATTGGACCCAGACTTGAAATTGAAATTGCTTGAAGATGTATAGTACGACAAAACTTAAATGTAGTATCGGCAAATTCCATTCGACGCTATTCGTCGCTATAGATTCTCGCGTCAGTTCAACGAGAGAAAGCAAGTGTAAATCGACGTGTCAAATTGACGAATAAATTAGGTCATATGATATTACAAGTTATAAAGTTTATGTAAAGATCATATTCACATACGAAATAAATATTGATAATTTGGGATAGCGTACTCATTTCGGATGTGATCGGTTTTACGAATATTGCCGATGCTACATCTAAGTTGTGTCGTACAATACGTGAGTCTACATAAATTTATTAACACGAGTTTGCAATAATGACAATAATAGCATTAAATCAGAGACAAAATCTAATCACTTTTTAAATTGAATTCAGTATCTATCTACATATTTAATATTATTGAAATTAACTCTATCTGTCTGTATGTCGCTGTTTCACAACCAAACCAATGAACGGAATTTGATGAAATTTGGTGTGAAGCAAAATTGAACTTTAAGAGTAAGTACATATGCTATAATTTTTACCTAGCACATGATAACCAACCTCCCTAAAACGCGAGTAAAGCCGCTAGCAACAACTAGTTATTTATAAGCACGCTGTATACGAACATGTACGACATATGCTCAATATATATAACACAATTAAGTGTATATAATCAAGTTTGTTTTGTAACCCAATGAGCTCAAACTATATTGGCTTATTAGTAGTGATTAAAGTATCCACTATCCTTACAGATCCGTCATCAGATCTTAAGATTATACCAAATTAATGTTGTGTTTTCTAAATTACGTGTATTAGAAGGCTTTTAATATAAATCAACTTTTACATGGTAAAAACTAATATCCATCCCATATCTTTTCATATAAATTGTAACCATATCTAAATATTTAATAAATACCAAAAGACATTTTTCTACGAAAGAAATACCGAATTCTGAAAATGTATAGGTATTTTGCGTACTTGAGATATTTCAGCAATTAAAGTTCAATGACCTTCATCGACATTTCGCTGTAAGTATTTATTATTTAAGAACACGTCATGAATAAATGAAATTGGAAAGTATTAAATAATATAATACGAATAACTGAAGAAAATGGAGGAAATTTACAATAAAACAATAGAAAATCATCCACTGATCTTCAGCAAAGCGGTTTGGTCACGATCAAAGAGGTTAAAAATGGTCATTTTGATACTTTATTATCTATTTTATTGTGTCTGACTCGGTTCTTATCAAAATCAAAAATGGTGAACAGAACGGTATTGTCTGCATCACCATTCTTCTTAGGTTTAACCAATCATCATGACAAATGTCTTTCGCCGCCGGTTTTTCCGAACCGTTACGACTTGAGAACCTTTAAGAAAACAGCGTACTCCTTCAAGGCGGCAACGCAGCTACAAGCCCGCCGGTGTTGCAGATATCCATGGACGGTGGTTGTCACTTTTCATCAGATGAGCCTCTTACTAGTTGCCAACTATCACATTAAAATAAAGAAAACATATGTCAAACGCAAGTCCACTGTCCAGTGTATATATTTTTGGGTATGAAATATGTGACCCTGTAACTGATCTCTTCGTAATTATGGATACCTTTGCAGCATGGGTATGTATTACTAGGTATGTGTTTATATATAGCGAGTTGTCCACCTGTTTAACTCAATTTTTTTATAACATCGGTTGGTGACTGGTAAATCACCTGATGATAAGTGGTCACTACTACCCATTGATATTAAAGGGGTAATGCACACCAACCTTGAAAACTAAAATAATTTATGCTGCAGTTACACTTGCTTATTCATCTTAGGTACATAATAAGTGGATGGTATCTATCTTGATCTATGTAAAATAAATTTTTCGGCTTAAATATCATGTGTTAATTGTGTAGTTAGCTTCTTAAATACTGTAAAGTTGTTGGGTTAGGTATACAGTTCAACGCTGATGTAGGCCGCCAGGTTTGTACGAGAATAACTCATGTAAAGCCTATTTATATGATACGCAGGTAACCTTTTTTTTACGCCTAGCACAAACTTCCTGAGCCGATGTACCCCAGTGGGTAGAACACGGGCATCATAACCGAAGACTGCGAGTTCAAACCCTGGCCAATTTTGAATTATGAAATATTTTTTTTAAATATGCTTATGTAGTTGTTTATCTCGGATTCGGTATGAAGGAAAACATTGTAAGGAAACCTGCATGTATATAATTTGAGTGAAATTTATTACCTTAGTACCTTGACCTCAAAAGAGTACAAATATTATCCATTTTTATCGCATCATAGAGCTATGATTTATACACCATAATTATGTTTATATCTATACATATAATAAAATTGAAGTGTCCGTTTGTAAAATCAAAATAACTGCTTTTTACTAAATGCATGTACCGTATACATGCATACATACATCAAAAAAACATTTTTTATAATTTTTGTCTGTCTGTCCGTCGCCTGTTTGTTTCGGCTATGCTCTGGAACAGCTGGACCGATTTTGACGAAACTTTCACTGGCAGATAACTTATATAATAAGGAGTAACTTAGGCTACAATAATATTTTTTTTTGATAAATTCGTACAAGGTCGCAGGCACAGCTAGTTTTTTATATAATCCATGTCTTATAAAATATAGTTATGTATATATTTACTTACAGTAAAAGCGACTTATTTTTGTAAGGAAATTACTTTAAATCGATTGTAAAAATTCGTAACGTCCAAAGTTTTACTGGAGTTCGTCTTAGTTTTAGAAAAAATCACGGGAATTTTATTCAAGCGTGCGGAACTGTTATTTACTGGTTTTGTATAAAATCTCGAGTTTCTTCGACCCTTTAGGGGGCGACCCTAATAAATACAGGTAAGTAATGTCGTTGAATCTGCCGTTTCGTGTAATAAAACGAATAATCTTTTAATTTCTTCAAAAATATTCCATTTTTAAATTACTTTTCATAACTTGATTTATTTCATTTCATTTGTAGATATAATTATTATTATTTATTTATGTTATATTGAACTATTGATTACATATCAATACAATGGTCGCTCCACATTTTTGGACCATACAAATGGTATGTGGTAAAACATATACAGCCTGTAAATTTCCCATTACCGGGCCGTGGCCTTCACTTCTTTTGAGGAGAATCAACCAAGTATAAATGTATCCACCACGCTGCGTCAATGCAGGTTGGTGGATACATTTATACTTGGTGGATTTTTACATGAGCAAAAGATCAATTATAAACATATGCAAATTAAGCACATTAAAATTCAGTACTGTACAGTACCGTACAGTATCTAAATTCAGTACCTGGGTTTGAACTCGCAATCATCGATTAAAATGCACGCGTTCTAACCACTACATACTAAATACCTATAATTACGACATTATTTGTCTGTACTTTCCCAAATGTTTTGTTATTTATTTAAATTGTGCTATTGTGGGCCTTTTGATAACCTGAATAAATAATACATAAAATATCAACATAAATACATAAATTCATTTGAGAGGACAACAACAGCTTACAGGAAATTATCTCGCAACGTTAGTATTTTCATATCTAGTTACAATCTTCAGATTCCTTTGTGTTTATTTTTTTTAAATAATGTTCTGTTAAATTTTCACAACTGGGTGGGTGTTAGACTCGCTGGCGTCAAGAACGCCTGGTGCGCCCAGTTCACCGTGATATAGACTAAAAAATCAGAACCAACTCTTTGGGATATCACGGGGTTACTTGAGCATACAACCGTGACGAATCTTTATGTATTTGATAATATTTATAAATTTCTCGCTATGAACACAGTATGATTTCAGTCATATATGATACAAAACATTTTTATTTATGACTTGGATGCGAAAAGTATTCTTGTCTTACATTTTAATATGAACTTTAGTCTGCTTTTAGTATTAAACTTAAAACCATTTTCGTTATTAATCAGTAAGCGGTATTTCGCTTACTGATTAATAACGAAAATGGTTTTGATTAAGCGATTTTATTATATATATATATATATATATATATATATATATATATCTTATTTTTTTATATATAATTATATTAATTCTTATATAAATATATATATGTACATATGGAATATCATTTATTTACATAAGAATTAATAACATTAAATGCTCAAATATGATTTAAATGCTGAAGGAAAAAAAGAATTATATAATCGGGTATTATATAAAATTACTTTTTTGTTCCATTTGCTGTCGAAACCTTTGCCGCTCGGAGTAGTGGTGCAAAAAGTTTCATCAAAAGTATAACACCTCTCCTCATTGCCTCCACTGGTGGCAGGAGGGCTGGTTCGTTTTTTGCCCAGAGGATCGGAATTGCTATTCAACGGGGAAGTACTGCTATATATATATAGGTTATATTATATATGCCAATTGTCCGTGATATGCTTCAGACGTATGACGTAATTCCCTTCTTATGTGGACCGCACAAATGCGTACTAATAATATCGCCTATCCTTTATCCGTATTCTTCTAGTGAGTGAAGACAGTAAGTGAAATCTTCGAAAATAAGAGCTCGGATTTCGAGGTATCCACTCCCCTTTTTACTCGTCATAATACCACTCATCTTTTGCGCGTACATATAAAGTTAATCCATTTAGATATTTTCATTAAAAATAGATAGCTGGTTGTCATCGTCACTATTATAACATAGTATAAAACAGAGTCGCTTACCGCTATCTGTCCCTATATAAGCTTAGATCTTTAAAATATATAACTTATATTTATAGTTATAAACAATATTGACCTTCAGAAACAAAAACCAAAATATCCTATGTAAAATATAAAATCGACTTTGAAACTAAATTATATAGTAAATGAAATTAAAACAACTAAGATAAAACATCGTAATGAGGAATATAAAAGCAAATTATAAAAATTAACAAAGAAATACAAAACTTAAATACATTACTTATGAGATCGAATGATGAGATCTTAATTAGGTAATTTTAAAGATTTAAGCATACATAGGGATATAGAAGGACAGAGAAGACAACTTTGTTTTATACTATGTAATGAATATGTCAATATCGCCGTTACACTTAAATAAGACATCAGAAAAAATATCAAGTTTCGAAATTTTAGAGCACATTTTGTTATGAGAGCAAAGTCTGTTTTAATCTCAACATAAATTCGAGTATGTAATCTATTACGATAAAGGATTATCTCCAACAATATATGTTATATTATGTTATTTAATACATGTTCGAAATTGAATTTGGATTCGTAGCTGTGTTACATACGAAATTCCTATTTGAGTTTAATTTCCACGGGGACGAGAGTTTGTCGACGTTTGAATTTGGGATAAGGATATATATATATACGCACTTATATATATAGATATATATATATATAAACAAATATTAAATCAACATATTATCGTTTAGTTTGAATTCAAAAGAAATTATATATAGTGCCCCGTGTAAAAAAAATATAATAGAAATTTAGTCTACATCGTATAGAATAGAAAGAGTCAGACAGAGAGAGAAAGTGACGGAAGTGACTCCTGTATAACTGTTTTTACTTTATTCACTCCAGTGAGACACGTAAAACTTTCATTTTAATACATATCATAAAATTGGACTGTCTGTTTGTAATATTAAAATAATGACTTTTTACTAAAGGCATATATTCAATATTTGTAAAGAGTAACTGAGGCTTTAACAATAACTTTTTGTTAAATTCAAACGCAGACGAAGTCGCGGGCATAACTAGTAACAAATATAGTTTTTTAACATTGTTATGCGTAAATATATGCGTGATGCCATAATATAAATACGTGATGTAGGCTTCAATTAATTCCAACGAATAAAACTGGCTTCGGTTACTTGAAACTAAATATAAATCTCCAATTATGCCGTTATATGATCGTCTTCTGTAAATGTAAAATTATTTAATCTGCTAAATTATTGAAATTGGCATAACGAAAAGGCCAAATAATTTTTTTTTTAATTCAATGTTTGTCTTTAACGAAGTAATAATGTTATATATATAATGAAAAAATAGGATCGTTTTAATTGAGCTTAGTAAATACATTTACAAATAGTTGTGCCTGCGAGCTTGTACGCGTTTGAATTTGCCAAAAAAAAAAAATTGTAGCCTAAGTTAGGAGTAACAGATAACTCATATAACAAGGAGTTATTATATGAGTTATCTGCCAGTGAAAGTGCCTTAAAAATTGTTCCAGTCATTCCAGAGATTAGCCGGAACAAACAGACAGACAGACAGACAAAAATTGTTAACAAAAAATATTTTGTTATATGTACCGTGTATACATATATATGCATTGAGTAAACAAGGGTTATTTTAATATCACAAACAGACACTCTAATTTTATTATATGCATGTATCGATGAGTTTTATATCTTCAATAAAAAACTAAATGTATACCAATAATCTTATACTATATGCTACATAGAAAAATACTATTATATTTTATTTAGAATTAACTAAAACAACATAAACGTGTCAATTCGCTGGAATCCGTGCCTACTTTAGGTATCGTTGTCTCAATTCTTTACTTTTGCACTATTAATAAATAAAATATTATTATAAAATAAATTAAATTTTTATTTTAAATTATTGTATTAATTATTAATGGTATTCGAATTTACTAGCTTATTCGTGTACCTTATTTGCTGGATAATAACAGTATTAACATTGTTTCATGTATATATTACCTGTCATCCACGAATAAGATTAACATTTGTATAAAATGTCCCATGAACGGTTTATTTTATCTCACAAGCCGTGTTTCATTAATTCATTAAAAATATAGAACAATCAGTAACTAGTTTTAGTTCATATTTGTATATATATATATATTTAAGCATTTAATGTTGTTAATTCTAATGTTAATAAACGTTACTATTTTCTGTTAAAAAAAAAGAACAATCATATTTTTCTCCCAATTAATATCTAATTTAATTTAAGGTATTTTTAGTAGTGATACTAGCAACACTCAAAGTTTAACTTGTGTTGAATAGTATTAGGGCCTTAATAGAATATTTAATTTTTTCAGAATATAATAATAATGGAGTTTTAAAGTTGGATAAAACTTTTCAAAACATGTGCCTACCGACCTTTAAATAGTCTTTAATTCTTGTTTGTGATTAAATGCTTTAGTTTGCAATTCAGAAAGTTGTAAGCATGTTTAATATAAGTATAATTCATTGATTATTCAAATTTTTATGTATCGAAAGAGGATCTCTTTGACGCTGAGTATAGCTGGCATAATCTTAAGCGTAGTAAATGGTAGGGCTTTGTGCTAGTCCGTCAAAGCCTAATTCTGGATCTGCATTTGTTTTAACAATCTGTAAAGCCAACTAAAAAAACATACTTATACCCCAGTTTGGCCACAATAAAGTCATGTTAATAAAAATAATTTGGACAAATAATTACGTTCATACCTAATGACTTGATATTTATATACTTATCGATTACGAATAACTACGCAGTTTCTATAAACCAATTTTACGCCTTGTAAGATTTCTCCGATTGCGTTTTTATATTTCAAAACAAATATTATCCCAAAATGAAATATACCATTTTGCCCCATACCTTCATTAAATTTATAATATAAATTTATGAATTAAAAACAAATCCTTTTATGATAAATTGTTATTCAAAAATAATAAATCGTCCTTTCACCTGTTTCTTGTTTCCAGGAAACACAGGTGTGTCAAGACAACGCAAATTTTAATACATTTATATTAAATTCTTTAAATTAAATGCCAACATCCTAATAATGTTCTTAATAAAATCAAGTTTATTTTCACTGTCTTTTTTATACTATATACGTAATATTGTCGTTCACTTATTAGATGTTGGTCATAAGTTTTTAGGCATCCTTATTTGGGAATGGGAACGTAGTAGCTATCCTTACTTGGGATTTAAGTTTCCGAAGCCAAAATTTCACCAAAATCAGTTCCATGGTTTGAGAGAAGAGAGAGATAGAGGTAGTATCGAATTTATAATATTAGTGTAGATAATAAGTACGGTCCGAGATGGAGTAATGGTTAGAACATATCTTAACAGATGTTTTGCGGGTTCAAGAAAGCACTCAGGAAAATACCATTCAATTTTCACACGCTTAATTTGTGTCTATAATTCATCTGCTTATATAAATTCATATACTTATAGGAATACATCGTAAGGAAACCTGTATCTATCTAACATCAACAAAATTATGCCACAAGTGTATCCACCAACACACATTATCGCAGCCAGGTGAAGCCCAGCAGCAAATTTACTTTACTTATATGCTTAAGAATAATTACACTTATATGCTTAAGAATTTACTTGGTGGTAGGGCTTTGTGCAAGCCCGTCTGGGTAGGTACCGCCCACTCATCAGTTATTCTACCGCCAAATAACAGTACTCAGTATTGTTGTGTTCCAGTTTGAAGGGTGAGTGAGCCAGGGTAACTACAGGCACAAGGGACATAACATCTTAGTTCCCAAGGTAGGTGGCTCATTGACGATGTAATGAATAGTTAATATTTCTTACAGCTTCAATGTCATCCGCCAACCTATGACATAAAAAAACGAATAATAATGTTTTTTGATAATAAAATACATATATCACATAGCCAGCCGACAAACATCAGAAACATATATTACAAACCCAAAATATATATCATAATTGTGATAGTAATTTCAAGATGAACAACACCAAATTAAAAAAAATGCTAAGCAACGCATATTGATGTGTGTGTGTGTTTTTAAATAGATAGAGTGATTCAAGGATTTTGTTCCTATAAGTATGTATGATACATGCATAATATAGTAGAGAAATACTGATTATTTATGTAATGTAAATAAACATGCGTTTACGTTTCAAAGACTGGCTGAACACTACGAGATAGATAATAATAATGTACTGCAATGGTATATGTTCATGTTTTAAGGATAACCCACATTAACCGGACGGACGGGCAGACGAGCATATGGGCCACTTGATGGTAAGTGGTGACCATTACCCATTGACAATGACGCTGTAAGAAATATTAACTATTCATTCACCCTCATTCGCTCATTCACCCTTCAAACCGGAACACAACAATACTGAGTACTGTTGTTTGGCGGTAGAATAACTGATGAGTGGGTGGTACCTACCCAGACGGGCTTGCATAAAGCCCTGCCACCAAGTAAAATCCTTAACTTTTTACTAATCCTTTCCCAATTAAATATCTTTAATACGTATATTTTGCATTTAAAATTAATTAATCTATATAATCTAGGCTCTATACAGCATTAAATTTAAATTAATATTTTCGGAGATATAGCGGATTTAAACCGCAAGGACATAGCAATTTGCAATGTCTAATGAAAAACAAGTTGTACACGTCGTGAATGAAGAGAATTGGTAGTATATTTAACATGACCATTTCTCCCGCGCAAAGCAGGGGCAGATCGCTAGTTTTGTCTTAGATTATTATTATTATATTCCTTTTCTTTACCTTACTAGAACTGTCATTACAAGTCTGAGCATTTACGATTCCAATTTGTATACAAATAAACGTTGTTTAATAGGATGAGATATGAAGTTGTCTATTTGCAACGACTATAACAACTGCCTGTAAATTTCTTACTTTTGTGCTAAGACCATCTTTCCCTTTAAGGAGAAAGTATGGAACATATTGCACCTGATCCAATGAGGATTGGTGGAATGAACAAATGTTTTAAAATGGCTGAATTTCCTTGAAATTAGACACATGCAGGTTTCCTCACGATGTTTTCCTTCACCGCGGAGCACTAGATGAATTATGAAGACGAATTAAGCGCATGCATATTCACTTGCCAGGGTTAAAACTCGCAATCATCGGAAATGATGAGCCACTAAACCATCTTAGCTATTGTGCGCGCGCATCATAATAATTCACTCTTATATTTTTTTAACACGCCAAAAGCTTAACTTCAAAACGGATGTTATTATAGTTGGCTGTTTGTAAAATAAGTTTAAAAAAAGTTTAGTTTTAAACAAAACGCCTGCGGTATGTGATCACGTCTCAGAAAACTTGTTCATTGTGGTATTTCTCACTAACATTCCAGAAACTGTAACAATAAATTTTAAAAGAGATACATCGGTTGGTTTTGTAATTAAAGTTTTAAGGAATTTATTTTGTTGTACGAAATAGTATTTGTCTAATATTTCAAGGAATATTGTTTTTAATTTGTAAGAAATAAACTGCTTTGTATAAAATAAAAAGAAAAATAAGTAAGAACTCTAGCTGAACTGAGGGTTATTTATTGGACGTTCAGCACTATCCTAACTTCTATTGACAGAATAATTTTCGCTCGCGTTTTATTTGTCAAGAGTTAGGCATAAACAACCCTAGCGTATTATAAGTCCTTACTTCATACCAAATTTAATCAAATTCGGTTCAGTAGGATAATTGTAAGAGAGCAATAGCAACATACAAACAGACAGTCTTTGAGATTTATAATATTAAATAGAATAACTGTATCGCAAACGGCAATTTAATGACACAATATAGTATTTCAACACTGAAAATGGATGATGAGAGCTCAATTAAAAATACATGAGTTGTGAAAATAGTTTTAAAGAGGCTTGAACTTCAATTCAGGACATTATTATGCTTAGCACTTGACGAACAACTCTTCAAAAGAGAAAGAAATCGCGTTTGATAACTAGCCTTTGATAAGCCATTGTCAGTAATGAGAAAATAAATTAAAATAGCGATATTCTGGAAAAACAATCTCGAAACTAACCACATAACATGATTGTGAAATTATAAACTGATTGGCATTTCACCTAAAGTTCGTTGTCATGATTTAGAATGAGATACGAAGTGAATTCAAACAGAATCACGCTACTATAGATACTTGTTACCAAATATCAAGTTATTTATTTAAACCTACACGTATCTACATGTGTAAATATTAGTTTTGAGTGATTTATTTTAATAAATGCTTTCTATTATGCTCTGCTTTGAGGACTAGCTTTATAAATATTACGGATGAATAAAACGCTCATAAAAAAAAAAACGCTCAGGTCGTTTTGGGCATATAAAATTACAACCGTAATAAGGGCGAAGAGATCGTTGGCGGATATTTATCTAAAGGATTTAAAAATATGCTTCGGATAAATATTTTTTTTCATCCATACGAAGTCGGGACAGTCTAGAGTTATTATTGATATTATCTTATGATAATCTTTTCATAAACAGTCCATAGTTTTAATAACATATTTTATCTTTTATAAATGAAGAAAATGAGATATATTACAAAGTATAATATAACATTTATCCTTGAGTTTGACAAGGGTCGTATTACCAAATTAAATTAATATTATAGCTACTCTGAAAAAGCAGAATGCCCAACATGTGTTTTGGTAACGATTATTTTATCAACGATTTTTTTTTGTTCCACTTCTAGTACTTTCTCGAGATTGAAATCGAAATCTTCGTTTAAGATACACAGAACTATATCGTGCACTAAAGTGCACATAGTAAATATAAATATTCAAGCGACATAAGTAAACGGTTTTTATAATACAAGTAGTAACTTAATTTTATATTCGTATGTTTCAAATCCTCACTTATAATTTCAATTCAATGTAAGTTAGTGAAAGCCGAGATGAGCCAGTGGTTAGAACGCGTGTATCTTAACCAATGATGTGAGTGTTAATAATGAATTTCGTGCTCGACGGTGAAGGAAAACATCGTGAGGAAACCTACATGTGTCTAATTTTATAGAAATTCTGCCACATATGTATTCAACCAACCAGCACAGGAACAGCGTGTTGAAATATTTTCTTTGGCCCAGCAGTGGGAAATTTAGGGTGTTGCACGAAATCCTTATATTAAAAACGACGTATGGAATCTTAACCAGAAAAATGTAACACTAAATGGAGTTTTATTCAGTAATTTATGCAAAAGTCTTACATGTTCTAATTGTTCCAGTTCCACGTTTACATAATTTTCTCGCGTTTTCTATTATCCTAATATATTTTATAGATCAATAATTGTATTACATGTAATCTATATATTATGAATAAAGTTTCAATAACTTAATCATTAAGGTTGATAACAAATTTGGGATCGTAATGGAAGTAATTTAATTTGAAGTCAATTAGATAATTATCTACAAGGTTGAGACTATATTAATGGTATATAAGTTACAACTTTATCTACGCGTATAATAAAATCGGAGTGTCGGTTTGTAATATTGAAATAACCGCTATTTACTAAATGACTATGTATATATGTTATACATCATTACGTGTTTATATATTTATGTCTAATGGTGTGATGAGAGAGATTAAAATGCGTCCTGGCTTTCCTTTGTCCGCGAGAGCCTTACTTGTAAGAGTTTGAGGGTAATAATCTAGATAATTATGTCTCAAGAGCTGAGATGGCCCAGTGGTTAGAACGCGTGCATCTTAACCAATGATTGCGGTTTCAAACCCAGGCAAGCACCACTATATATATATTCTTAATTTGTGTTTATAATTCATCTCGTGCTCGGCGGTGAAGGAAAACATCGTGAGGAAACCTGCATGTGTCTAATTTCATAGAAATTCTGCCACATGTGCATTCCACCAACCCGCATTGGAACAGCGTGGTGGAATATGTTCCAAACCCTCTCCGTAATGGAAGAGGAGGCCTTATCTCAGCAGTGGGAAATGTACAGACTGTTACTTTACTTTTTTTTACTACTTTTATGTCTCAAGCCTAGTTTTCTTGTAAAGGATGACGGATAGAGCGTCATAGTCATTTGTGTGACCATGCGCTTTAAATAAAGAAAAAAAAGGATCACTACCTGTAGATGCCACATTTGACCATTCTTATAGTAGTAAACTTCGAAACAGAAATGTTTAGTATGGTTGTGTTCCAAAGTGAATTCTGAATGATGACGTAACTACAGGCCCAAGGGACATGACATTTTAGTTCTCAGTGTTAGTCGCTCATAGGCTATGTGAGGAAGTATTAATAATTCTCACAGTGCAAATATATTTAGACGGTGGTGATCGCTCATCTTCCTGAAATGACATAAATTCTTCACGCCCTGCATGATAAATCTAGTTACTGTGGTGTGTACAACTAACTCTAGAATCGATTTGTCAATATGATTAAAATTTGGTTTGTAGATTGGTTTAATGTTGAAATTGCTCCTTAGACGCTTTACGTTCCGTTGAAATGCATAGTTCCAGTGGGAACTAAACTACGGCGAAATTTGTAACGCCTGAACGAATTTTAATCAAATTCTGTGTTTGTGTGTTCACTGTCTACAATCTATACGATAATATGTACAAAGCGGTGACATCGACAGCGGTGAATTAGTTGTATAAATTTGTTTAACGACAGGCTTTGCCAAAAGCATTAGGCATCACTGAAAAATTGACAAATCATGTTTACCAATTGAACAATGAATACATGCTTATTTTAAATCTCATCCCGGGGTCACAAATAACTTCCTAAGAATGCAAGTATCAATTTGTTATGGTCATAAAACAAAGTTTTAGTTTTTTGTGTTATTATAAGTCAGTATTTAACTCTAGCGAGTAAATAAGCTTTTCAACCGACATCAAAAAGGAGGACACCGGCTCTAAATATAACAATAACTATAACTACTTTTACATAGTCTAATATTTTAATTTCATTCTTCTCTAAAAAATATTTGAATCTGCAATTATTTTTATTACTTTTTAGTGCATATTAATTTTGATTTAAAATAGTAATTTGATTGAAGTAGGTTTTTCTTTTTGTTAAAATCTTCATTTACTCTAACATATTGATTAAATTGACGCATAATTTACTTAAAAAAATCTTCCTTTTACATATCACCTTTCTTGTATATAAAAAAAGAAAAAAAGTATAGTTTTTTTTGTGACTAAATTCTTTCAAGCGGGTTTCAGTGGAGCGAAATGGCAGAAATCGTCACATAAGGAAAAAGCGTTATGTTCCCTCCGGACGACTTCTCTCTCGCTTTCTTTTCATCACTTTTATAAATGCTTTTATATAAACTTATGTTTTGCTGTTAGTTACAATTCAAAAATCAAAAAGTCGCGACCCCTTAATAAATAATTTAACTACAAAGGATGAATTAAAAAAAAAAGTTGCCAATATCCTTTGAAGAGAACACAATTGCCACAAACATTTTTTTTTTTGCATAAAATAAATAAAAAAAGTTGTATACAATAATTTATTATATAATTTATAGAGTTAGACTAATATTTACCGTCATCTTAAGCACCAAATGATCTCCGGAAAACTTTAAAATCGGGTATCAGCAGGACATTCATATTTATTTTAATATACGATAAATAATACTACCAATATATATATATATACTTAAGTTAGCTTATAGAAACGGCAGGAGTTTTAATCTTAGTCACAAAGGCTTCAATTACATCAACAACAGCCTGTAAATTCCCACTTCTGGGCTAAAGGCCTCCTCTCCCTTTGAGGAGAAGGTTTGAAACATATTCAATTACATCACTGGTGTATAATGCGTCTTGTATTTTACCATATTGTAAAAACACACTTTTTTCATAATTTGATTTGTAAGCGCTTTTGGGTAGGTACCAAAAAATTATCACTGTGCTCTGGATTTATTGATCAGTAAGCCATCGTATATGAGGCATAGAGGACATATCTTATCTCTCAAAATTGAAGAATGGTAAATTCTAATAGTGACCATATCATTGGACGGTATAGCCTATCAATCATAACCTGACCCATTTGTCCTTCCGTCCTGTACTGTAAAACAGGCCACAGGAATCTTGAAAATAACAACTTTTAATGTAATTACAGAAACTTCTTCCACCTTTACATATTAAATTGGGACTAATGAAGAACTTTGTCATGGCACTCAACAAAGATGGAGTCGTTGAGTACCTGTGAAGTAAATTTCTGCGTCAAAGCGATGCCAAACTAAAAGAAGGAATCTTTATTGGTCTTAAAATTCAAGCGTTTCTGAAGTACTAAAACTTTAATTTAGTTTTAAAGGTCTTTTAGAAAGAGCAATGGTTTTCTAATATAGCAGTTGTTCATGATTTTTGGATATAATATGTTCCAAAATAAAAATTAACTGTATTTTAATAATATTTTCATATATGGAGACGACAATAAATGACTTCATACTCTGTCCGCGCTAATATTTCTCGTGAAGACGTCGACGAGAACCGGAATAAACCCGTCTGACCTTCTGTAATCAGTTTTAAGTAAGGTAAGAAATTATTTTATAGTAGATGAAAAAAATGTTCCATTTTTTATATAGATTTTAATTGGTTTTCATCTAGCACTTTCATTAGTACACGGGAATTTCTAAGTTTCAATTCTAAAAATCCAGAAAAAACAACTATCACAATACATGAAAGCCAAGGCTTTGGATGAAGTGAATTCCGTATTCCCTTTAAAGTAATTAAAAGGTTTTTTTTTGCGTTAACTTCGATTCAAACGCTTATACAACTCTAAGCTGTGTGAAAGTTTTTAAAAAAGTAGTTTTAAAATTTTGAATGAGCCTTCGACGAGTTGAGTGAAAACATAAATACCTTTGATATAAAGAGTTCTAATAAAATCCTTTTCAACTTTCTATAGACGGATGTTAAAAAATTATAAAGAGGTTTCATATCGTTTCCCTAAATTGTAAACATGACTTGGCACACAGTAAAATACTCTACTATGATATTATGAATAAGTACGTTTTGTAATATAATTAAAAAAAAACATCATAAAATGAAGTCTGATTTTGATGTTAATGTAGTTTTAGTAAAAACATTTTGGTACAAAAATATTAGATGATATGAAATTTTAGCATAAAAATCTAACTAGAACTGAAATTTAATACAACATTTAATATTTCCTTTTACAATAAATATACGAAATGAAATCAATACGAATGAAACAATGTGAATAATTCCATAATAACATCTAATTTCACAGAAATTCTGCCACATATGCATTACACCAACCCACATTGGAACAGCACAGTGGAATAAGTTCCAAATTTTCTCCTCAAGGAGAAGAGGCCTTAGCCCAACAGTGGGAAATTTACAGGCTGTCGTTGTTGTTGTTATAACAGAAAAATATCTACTACTTAAATTCAAAATGAGCATTAAAATTATGTCTTATCAATAAATTGACTGGCCGATTAATTTAAATAGATGTATGGAACGAGAATGTTCTAGAACATTCCCCGCATAGAAATAACTGGTTGTACCGATAATATTATGGGCTATGCCGCTTGCTTGTTTTTCTGAAGGATGGATGGTTCATTGAGGCTGAGTACTTATTACCAATGACCCTATTCTGTAACCGTCTAAGGACTCCTGCAAATGTGCCGGGTAATTTAAAAAAAAAAAACATTTATTTTTGTTTAATTTTCATTTTGAACACTGTGTATATACACGTATATATTGGCTCAGTGGTTAGAACGCGTACATCTTACCCGATGATTTCGGGTTCAATCCTAAGCAAGCGCGACTGAGTTTTCATGTGTTCGATTTGTGTCTGTAATTCATCTAAATCTCTTACTTGGTGGTGATGGAAAACACCGCGAGGTAACCTGCATGTGACATGTTAACCACTAACCCGCTTCGGAGCAGCATGTCGGAATATGCTCCAATCCTTCTCCTCAAAGGGGAGAGGAGACCTTAAAGAAATTTACAGGCTATTGATCTGTATAATGGTTGATGATATTTTTGTGATTAATACAATTTGATTATGAAGTTACTATGAACTGTTGTATATAGTAATTTAAAGCTTTTTATACTGTATTGTTATGACTAGCATAGCAGTGTATCAAATTTACATTTAGAAAATCGCCATAATGGTTTATCTAAGATATTACAAATTGAAAACTAATTAACATTTGATTATGTTTTTGTGTGTAATTTGGGATAATGCACCAACGTTGGATACAATATTATGTTGAGTAATAAGAGTAAAGTAAGAAGAGTAACAATAATAAGTAATAATCTAAAAACTATTGAAATTTCCAATATATATGTTAACATATTGGATATTGGTGGTAGCTTTCGCGAATCCCTATATTACACATATTTCTGATATTAATTAATTAGTAAAGCTAAGGTGGTGCTCAATACTTGAGTTTCGGGTATAAGGCCATCCTTACCATAGCTTTTATTATTAGACCAGTTATTGTTTATGATCTGTCATAAACTCTGAACACCAGTAGACTTATAATATAGGTTAGTTTGTTTTCTTTCAAATAGAATAAACAGATAAAATAGAGGCGTACTTGTACTACGAACTGTTCTTTTTTATGTTATATGGTAATAAATAAACAGGAGGCTCACCTGATGGAAAGTGACTATCACCATCCATGGATATTTGCCACGACGGCTTGCAGGTACGTTGCCGGCCTTTAAGATATGAAAACTGTAAGTAATAACAACAGCACATAACGCATAACCTTTACGTATGTGCATACTTTATTACATACCTTACTCGGGTTACACCCTACCTTTTTTGAGTCCGACTAATATCCTATATTGATGAAAAGAGTGGGCCATTGATGTTTATTATTTCTTTACCTTTTAGTTCATTATTATATAATTTATTTACTATTTATTACCATTACATTCACTTCATTTAATACCTCATTAGAGCAAGTTTATATATAATAGTAATATTAATAATATTATAAAATATAGAAATATATTGAGATGGTCGTGAAAAAATTTGATATCCACCATTTTGTGGTGGCTGCCATCTTGGATTTATAATGATACTCTACATACTCGTATACATTTTTTATAAGAATATCAGATCAATCTGTCAAAAAGACAAGGGGAAAGGGTATAAAATTTTATGTTATCTTTTCAAATTCAAATTATACAACATAAGAATCAACAAATGGTAACGATCATAGATACCTCGTGATAATCATAAATAAGGAAAAAAATATTACGTATAAAAATAATGTATTTACGAAACAGCTGCGTTTGTAAGATTCCTAACTTTAAAGTCGGTTTTCATTTTAGTTCCATCGCAAGTGTCCGTCTTCATTTCCACGACGCTGTCGTGCAATTGAATTGAGGGCAATCCGGTTCTGAGAATTTCCTGGACTTATAGTAAGCTATATGTAAATATAAAGTACATTGAACGAGTTCATTTTTAAACACAATCAACATTCACTTGTTTTAATCTATTTTTTTAATAAGTTTATTTACTATCAATTTTGTAATAACATGAGTCATAAAAAACCCGATTTGTGTGGGATGAAAATCGACCAAATGTATGGCCACTAACCCACATAGATGGAACTTGGTGGAATACGTTCAAAATTTATTTCGTAATTTATTAATTGTATTTGACTTACATACATTTGTATTCCAAGTATTGCCTTTTCTTTTCGGTTGAATCTATAAAAACCGATGGTTACAAAAATACATTGGTAGAAAAAGCATATTATTCAATACAAGATTTTATAGATGATAAAACTTGATGACTTTGTATTTTTAAATGTTAAAAAAGAGTAACTACTGAGTTTCTTGCCGGTTCTTTTCGGTAGAATCTACTTTCCGAACCGGTGCTAACTTCACTTAAATGTAGAATGACGATTCAAAAGTGCTTGTAAAAGCCTGCTTGAATAAAGTTTATTTTGATTTGATTTGATTTTAATATAATTCTGTAATATTTATTAAAAAGTGCTTTTACAAGCCCTATGATTTTAAAAAATATTGCAGTTAAAACGCAAGCGAAATCAATAAACTCGTCACATATGAAGCCGCGTTGTCGTCCAATATATTGCGCTCGCTATTGATATTGCGAACTAGCTTCTCTATTGACGGCAAACTGTATTAAAATGGCAATCGAATACATTAGGTTTGATGACATAAAGCTTATCAAACCTTTATAGTCAAGTTAATTATAACGATTGCAATACTCCTTTTAATAATCGACTTTCTATTCGTATGAAAATATTATCGATACTTGTATTTCTTTTTTTTTTTTAATCGGTAAGCAGACGTGCAAATGGCCAGTATGTATGTATGTAGTGTTCAGTTTTATTATAAGATCTTTATCTTTACACAGTATGAAAGAAAGTCGCTTATCGCTGTCTGTCCCTATGTATGCTTAGATCTTTAAAAATACACAACGGATTTTGATTCAATTTGAATTTTGAAAAAATTTGAAAGATTGTTTTTGTATATAATACATTGACAATATAGTAAAGATACATTAATAATTTTAGAAGTTTCTTATGTGATGTCGTAAATAAATAAATTCTGTTGTGTATTTAGTATTAGTATTGCACCCGTACAAAGACGGGGCGGGTCGTTAGTTTATTCTATTTCTTAAATCCTCAATTATATCTACGTGGTAAGGTTTTTAGATGAGTTTTCATAAAGCTGCCAATAAAATATTATTAGGTTGGCAGTATGAAATGAAATACATTAAGTATTTCATGATAAAATTTAATCGCAATATTACGCAACGCGAACGCAAATGCTTAGAACATTAATGTAATTGAATATCGAAATGTTTTTTAGATGTAATTATTTAAGTAAATTGTTTAAATAATTGGCGGTGAAGGAAAACACCTCGAGGAAAACTGCATGTGTAAAATTTCATAGAAATTCTACCACATGTGTTTTCCAAAAAACCTGCATTGGAACAGCGTAGTGGAATATGTTCCAAACCTTCTTCTCGAAGGGAGAGGAGGCCTTAGCCCAGCGGTGGGAAATATACAGGCTGCTATTTTTGATATTATTTAAATATTTCTGACACTCAAAAAGCGGACCATACTTAGAATATCTTTGAATGATAATATCGGTAATGAGATTATATAAATGAGGATTTAAAAACGAGTCGCAAAATTAGCAGATTGAAATGTATGACAAAGAACTGATGACCATTGGACTATACAAGTCCAAAATTTGACATATCGAAGCGTAGCATGATTGAACCTGTGTGTGTAAGTGTATTTTAAAAGTTTTTAAAAGTCGGATGATAAATATAGTGGATTGTGATTGGCTGATAATGAGGATTACGATGTAACTTCTTTATTTTAGCAATTATTTCATTGAAAACTAATTGTTCGGTAAATAGTTTATTTGACTGTTCGATTTCACTTCGAGGAATATTGAATTTAATATAATAGAAATAGAATGCATTCTATATTTTGAATATCGAAAATGAATAAATTCCACAAATCGTATTGTTTGTTTAATTTTATTCGAATGTGACATTCACTTCAAAAAATATAATAGTTACGATTTATATTATAATGACATTTTTTCGTTTTTCGATAATTCAAAATGATGAATGTATTGTTATTAGTTTAATAGTGATAAATATTCAATATTATTTAGGTAATTAAAGTATTTGTATTACATAATTTTAATTGATTGCTTATATTAATTAAAATCATGTAAAGTAAAGTAAAGTAACAGCCTGTAAATTTCCCACTGCTGGGATAAGGCCTTCTTTTCCATTAAGGAGAGGGTTTGGAACATATTCCACCACGCTGTTCCAATACGGGTTGGCGGAATGCACATGTGGCAGAATTTCGACGAAATGAGACACATGCACTATTATTTTTTTTAATTAATGTCTCATTTTGAAAGGAAACGATCTCGAGGGCTCGCGATATAATAACAAATTTCAAGAAAATTTTATACTTACGTTATCATTTTAAAAAATTGCTTTTAGATAATTTTTATAGTGTTACGACATAAAGACAAGTATTAAGAAAAGAAAAGACATATGACGTGTAATATCTGGCTGGATCGATGTTGGTTTTGCTAAATATATACGAGCTGTTGCTCGCAGCATTGTACGCGTGAAAGTTAAATATACTATAAATTAACTTCAAATATTACATTATATAAGATATCTTTGTATACCAGTGGTATGTTTTCACCTGGGTAGGGTATAATATACAAAAACGCTGAAATACGTATTTAGTCATTTATTTAATCTCCGTAGGTATGACATATTTAATTAACATAAGAATTAATAACATTAAATGCTTAAATATATACAAATATGAACTAAAACTAGTTACTGTATAAATCTTGACCGCGTGGAATGGTGGCAAGAATGTAGCAGCATTTCCCCATTGAATCGCAATTCCGATCCTCTGGGCAAAAAACGCCCAGCCCTCCTGTCACCAGTGGAGGCAATGAGGCGAGGTGTTATACTTTTGATGAAGCTTTTTGCACCACTACTCCAAGGGCCAAGCGTTTCGACTGCGAATGAAACAAAAAAGTAATTTAATATAGTACACGAGTATTTAGTTACATTTTATTTAGTTACATATTAGTACCAATCTAAAAATTGATAGTTTTCACTTGGCTCTAATCGACTCCCCTATGTCAGATCATAAACAACTCTATTTGGAATTGAAGAAAATAAAATCACCACCAAAACAACGTAGACAGTATGAAGCAATAAACTATGAAAAGCTAGCCACCTTGGCGACTGAACTTGAGCTTGACAAGCATAATAATGATTACATAGAATTTGAAAATCAATTAAAAGAATTAATTTCTAAAATTAAGACAATAAAAACGAAAATTCTAAATCTCCCTCAAAACGATTGGATAAACAAGGAAGTCATTAGTGAGATAAATAATAGAAATGCCTTATGGATAGAATTAAAGAAGAACAAAGATGATGACAATTTGAAAATAAAATTTCAGATAACGAGTTCATATGTATCAAAGTTTATTCAAAACACAAAAAATAACTATTACTATAAAGAATTTACAAAATGTTATAAAAAGCCGAAGAAAATGTGGAACCTTGTAAATAACCTATCTAACAATAAAATAAAACAAGTCTGTGCTCCTTCAAAACTTTCCGTTGATAGACAACATATCACTGACCCAAAAGAAATATGTGAAATATTTAACAAATACTTCTCTACAATAGGACCTATGCTAGCAAATAAGATAATAAACACTTCTTACGATAATTTGTCCTATGTCTTACCTAAAATTAATCTTGAAACTGACCATGTTATGTCTAGTCTTGAACCATGTACAATAAGCGAAATAATCCATATAATACACAACCTTGACAGTAACTGCAGTGTTGGAATAGATGGTATAAACACAAAAGTATTAAAACGCATACTAAATCAAATAGCTAGGCCCTTAACACAATGTTTCAATAAGTTATTATTAGCAGGATCATTCCCAGATACATTGAAAATTGCTTGAGTAACGCCTATTTATAAATCTGGACCTAAAACGGATCCAGGTAACTACCGGCCCATATCTGTGCTACCAGTCCTATCTAAGATACTAGAAAAAATATTACACAATAGATTACATAAATACTTGGAAACAATTAATTTTATCTCTGAACGGCAGTACGGTTTTAGACCAAGAAGTAGCACACTTACTGCGACAATTGACCTAGTCACTAAAATTAAACACAGCATCGATACCAAAAATATAGTTTTGGGTATATTCATTGACTTAAAGAAAGCCTTCGATACTGTGAGCCACAAATTACTGTTAAAGAAGCTGGAAAGCATAGACATCCATGGTAATGCTTTAAAAATGTTCGTATCTTATCTAACTGATAGACATCAAGTGGTGAAAATTGAAGATTATCAAAGTAAGTCATTACCTTTAACTTGTGGCGTTCCCCAAGGATCTATACTAGGCCCTTTGCTCTTTCTGACTTACATTAATAACATCCAAGACCTTGGCTTACATGGATATATAACCCTGTATGCAGATGACACTTGTCTTTTCTATTTTGGACCATCTATACAGAATCTCATCCTTCAAGCTCAGGAAGACTTAAATACTTTAGCAGTATGGTTTCAACGTAACCTCCTAACAATAAATACGTCAAAAACATGCTACATTATTTTTAAAGCTAAAAATAAAGTAATTTTGCCACACGCACCCCTTACAATTAATAATGAACAATTACAACAAAAACACACTGAAAAATATCTGGGATTACGGATAGAGAGTAATTTAACCTGGAATACTCAAATTGAACATATAAGAAAAAAACTAACATCAATTACTGGCTCAATTCGAAACCTAGCCCGATGTATTCCGCGTGAGCTGCGTTATACCATCTATAACACTCTAGTCAAACCCCACTTACTATATCTCATTGAAGTTTGGGGAAGTACCACTAAAACAAGACTAGACAACTTACAAATAGCACAAAATAAAGTAATAAAAATTCTCTTCCGATATCCCTTTCAAATATCTACTACAAAAATGTATAATGAAACCAAAATAATGAATATCCGACAGCTCTATACATATAGTACATGTATCTTGATCAGAAAAATTCTTGACAAAACTATCCACACTAATATAAAATTTACCAAAGTAAAGAAACATATTAAACGTAGCACCCGACGAGCTAGCCTCCTTGTATTACCTAAAACTAGAACAGCACACAGTAAAAAAACCCTTACATATGAAGGAGCACAACTTTATAATAAAATTCCTGCTAACATAAAAAATGTAAAGTCATTCAAAGCATTTAAGACAAAACTGGCTAATTACATTAAAGCACAATCATTTTGAATAACAATAATAGTATAATTTGATATTGTATTATTATTGTTATTTAAAATGATTATTTGAACAATAACAAACTAATGCGTTGAATGGCTAGTTATTTAAGACGAGCACAAATGTTATCTTACTTTTTCTGTGTGTTCTCATGTAAGCGACTTTTGTCTTTTTGAGAATTAATGTCTATAAACCTAAACCTAGTTCTTTTATTTTAATGTACACGATTATTTAATTCACGTAGGTATGTTTTTCAAAATTGCTTCCTTAATGGGTTGCTACTCAATAAAACGATCCCACTCAGCAAATAGAAAGAGTCATGCACTCTAACTTTATTAGTTAATGATGAATGAGTCAGACAGTCAAAATATGTATTTTTATATAATATATTGTGTACTACATAAATGATACAATAAATTATTGACATTGTAATAACGAAATGACGAGCACTAAAATTGTTATCAAAAATCACATGTGAAAAATACAATATTAAAAAATAAAAATTATTAAAAATAAAATTTCACTATATCCGTACATGAAAAAGAAATATTAAACAGTCGCTTGGCTGAAGGTTTTCCCTTAAGTGACGATTTGTGTCAGGTCACCCTCCTTAAAGCCGCGTAAGAGAACTCCGTTCTAATTAATAAATGAACATTTTTATTAGCAACGGAGAAAACGATGAATGAAATTATTCGATGCAAAGAAAATCACTCGACAAACAGAGGAGAGAACTGGAGTTGTACCGAATTACTCTGTATTATATAAAGATTTTTAAATAGATGCCGTTCTTGAAACTATTCTTGGATTTTGATTCAACAGAATGTTTTAGCTTTAAACTCAATTTTAAGACGAAAGAGTTTCTTCGTCGATCTTTAAATCTTAACCGATTATTGCAGGTTCAAACCCAGGCAAGCACTACCATATTCCACCACACTTGGAACAGTGTGGTAGAATATGGTAAATAAATTGGCGTGAATACTGTACAGTGTGTAAACATTATAATAGTACAAATAAAAATAACATTGAAAAGACAACAAAGGCAAAAATAATAAATTAAAAATAAAACATCTAAAGTAAACAATGTTTTATTAATGTACTATAAATACTATGTCAATAAAAAATATTTACAAAGTGATAACATTCGTATTAATTAAGTGTTATTATTAATAAAATATATATATTATTTTTAATTTAAAAAAATATTGCTATTTTAATGCCAATATCAAGATTATTCGTAATAAGTGGGTGGGTATATTCAAACGATTATTCTAAAATTTTGTAATTTTTTAATGAAACAAATCAATTCCACTGATAAATTCACAATAGTCATCAATATCGATTAGTTTATATATCATATACACAAACTTACTGAATCTAATAATGAGACATTAGCAATTCATCACAAACGTTGTTCGCGGGAATATTTGAATGCACCCGTCATTCCAAGATGGCCGACGCTATCCATGACGCGACTCTTTACTAGAGCGCAGTTTAAATAACATTGACACTTTTCCGACACGTATAAATAAACAAGATGGCGCGCCACGTGCTGTCAAATACAATCATTTGTGTATTTAATTTTATCATTTTGTATCAATCCTGGCAGAAATGATAATAATAGTTGGCACGCTAAGTAGCATAAGGCTGCCTTAACATCACACATATACAGAATACTAAAAGTACATACTAGTTGTATATGCGTAATGTTCAATTTTCATGGATCAATTACTTTTATTTTTAAAACTTTTATTTAAGTTACACAATTTAGTACTGATTATAAATATGGTATTAATTACAAAATTAAATAAAAACAAAATAGATATTTGTTTTCAGTAAAAGATGTACGTATTTTTATTATTATCTTGGATCTATTATTATCTCTAGTATTATTGAGAAAAAAATATTATTAATCAAAAGTTTTTATATAATCTTGAAAAGATGACTTATTGAACTCAGAAGGGCTTCCCCTTCTAATTAATTTAGGGTTGTTGTAGAAGTTGGATTCTATTCAGAGTTCACGTTCATTCAACTCCGGTTCTTGGAAGAAGTAAGATTTTTTATAATATAATAGATTGAATGCTATTGGAGCTGAGATGGCTCAGTAGTTAGAACGCATGCATCTTAACCGATGATTGCGGGTTCACATCCACGCAAGCACCACTTTATATATGTGCTTAATTTGTGTTTATAATTCATCTTGTGCTCGGCGGTGAAGGAAAACATCGTGAGGAAACCTGCATGTGTCAAATTTCATCGAAATTCTGCCTCATGTGCATTCCAACAACCCGCATTGGAACAGCGTGGTGGAATATGTTCCAAACTCTCTTCTTAATGGAAGAGGAAGCCTTATCCCAGCAGTGGGAAATTTACAGTCCGTTACTTTATAGGTTTATTATAAGACACAGAAATTATTATCTTATATCACATAGGAATAAATACAATATTGGTATCAACCGCTCACCACATATTATTATTCTTACAAAACACTATTATTGAAGGGAAGAAGGGAAAGACTATATAATGTAACTAAAACTTACGAATCGTTTTATCACAACGTAACATATAAATAAAAGCTAGTATTGGTCATTCATTATCAATCAATTACTGGCTATGACTATCACTTATAACGAAGTCTTTTGTTTATCTACTAGTGCAATATATATATAGTACCTACCTAATTTGTACCTACTACTTTTGTATACATAATCATAATTAATCAGTTGATTCCAATGTGAGTAAATATATACAATAGAGGAAATCGGCTGGCGTAAAATAATTGGAGCAGTGTAGTAATTTGTCTCCAGATTTACCTCTCAAGAGGAGAAACCTTTGTTTGACAATTTTATATTTGGGTCGAGATGGCCCAGTGGTGAGAACGCGTGCATCTTAACCGATGATTGCGGGTTCAAACCCAGGCAAGCACCGCTGTTTCATGTGCTTAATTTGTCTTTATAATTCATCTCGTGCTCAGCGGTGAAGGAAAACATCGTGAGGAAACCTGCATGTGACAAATTTCATAGAAATTCTGCCACATGTGCATTCCACCAACCCGCATTGGAAGAGCGTGGTGGAATATGTTCCAAAACCTTCTCCTCAAAGGGAGAGGAGGCCTTTAGCCAAGCAGTGGGAATTTATAGGCTGTTGTTGTTGCTTCATAAAAATATTATCTCAGATTATATACTAAAAGAATAATGCCATTTTATGAAATCGATATAAACGTTCCAAACATAAATCTCCTAGTTCATATCGGAAATAGTCTACATCGTTAGCTGAGGTCGACCAAAATCGTTGCAAAATAGAGCATATGACATTGGAAAATGATACCATTCGAAATTACCGCTTTATAATGACCCTTTGTTTGGGTATTACATTATGTTGACATAGAACAATGACTAAATTATTATTATTGACGGAATTATACATCGTTAACTAATACAGATTTACATAAAACCATATGTACAGTCAGAGTAAGAAAACCTTCGTCAGTTATCAAATTCATTCCTTTATCATGTCTTAAACTCTTAGTACCTTTTGGATCTAAACATCAAATCATTGCGACGCAATATGTCATTCTCAATCGGTGAAGCAGATTATCGCTCATACTGAGCACACGAAAATAGATCTTAAGGTGACGAACCTTATCTTACACTGACTGTACAAAGTTTTTCAAAGTTTTGGAATAGAAAAATAAAACGCTTTGAATGCATAAATGATTTATATCATATGTCTGATAAGCAATTTGAAGTTGAATCAGATAAAATAGTAAGTTTGAATAACCCTGGATCAAGAATATTACACTTGCAAAAAGTATTTATATCGCTATCAATATTAATTCGTATGATACTTGAAGGGATGTATGATATAGGACATATCGTGCGTAATAATTAACTAATACAAAAAATTGGAAGTGACTTGTATCGTAATCGAAGTATCACACAAACGAATCTTGAAACTTATGAACAATAGTAGTGCACGCGCTTTGTTTTGACGTACGGTAATTTAAATTTCGAACGGTCGCTATTTCCACAGTGTGCTTCTGGCTACGTACTATTATCATAGTTCGAATGAGTATGATAATACTGTTTTACGATTATCGCGTCCACGACACGAATAAAGTATCGATAAATTCGAAAGATTTGCTTGGGCGTTGTTATGTTTGTATCCGGTGGAACAAATATTGTAGATTTATTATAATTGTGTCGTTCGTGTACAGACCGTGGGATGGTCCGTGAATAATACTATGAGATATTTGTATATATTTTGTCTCTCTACAAACTGTTAAGATATCGATAGTATTTATGGTTATCAGAGATAATGAATAATACACAAAGTTTCAAATCTATCGATGTATCAAATAAAGACTAAATTAACTATTCGCATTACTAGTATTAATCATTTCACTAGGTCTGTTTTTTTTTAATGAGCGTTTTCAAATGGTATTTTAAATATAAACATCGAAAGCCTATGTCTTCGTTTCGTTTCTTATTAACCTTAAATAGGTTAGTAAGTTTATCTGTCTTTGTACTGTTATAAAAAAAAAAAATATTTTTCATTAAGATTTTGTTTTTTGGTTGACTAAATATATCATCCCATATTCGGATGTTTGTTCACAACTTTCATAAAAATAGACCTAACCTCGGCATAATACTATAATGCCAAAAAACTATTTCTTTGAATTCGTCACCAATTTATATGGTATCTCTATCACTACATAAGATAAGATAAATTACATGGAAATAATAATAGATGGAATTATACAAAACCTTCGTTTATAATAGCTTACGTTTCACTTTAAACTTAAGACATAAAGTAACTTGGAGATTTAAAGAAAAGGACCTTTTCTTAAAGAAACTTTCATTGAAAATTTCTGAAAACAGCAATGGTAAGAATAAAAGTTTTTAGCTGTTTATAACACTCAAAATTCTTAAAAAAAGAACTGTTTATTTATCATTTCGTTTAAAGTACATACACACATTGTACACCGTCTACCGACATACACTATTACACACACACATGTATTCGCGCTCGTAAGTACAGTCGGGGTAAAAAAAGGTTTGTCGCTTTAAGATCAATTTTCGTGTGCACAGTATGAGATAATCTGCTTTATATTGAGAATGACATATTGCGTCGCAATTATTTGATGTTTAGATCAAAAAAGTACTAAGAGCTTAATACTTGATAAAGGAATGAATTTGAAAACTGACGTAGGTTTTCTTATTCTGACTGTACATAATTCCTCGTCTTTACCGATAATTAAACAGCTAATAGGTTTATAGGTCTTTGTTTCAGTTGCAAGATACGACAGACACAAGAATTCGCGCGAGCTCACACTTGTAATTTTTATTTTCAGTAAATAAAAACACGATTAGTGAACAGTAGATAAATTCATTGCCCCTAATTGGGTATTTGCCAAGCGATAGCGAACAAAACACTGGAATAACTTCAGAAGGTCAAATGAGGGTTATCGGGATTTATTGTAATGGGCAGTTGGAAAAACTTTTGGGACCTCGCTTATCTCGAAGAAAGCAATAACGTTGGCGATTCCATAAGCTTGAATTTGTATTAGAGTATTGTTTTTTTATGAGTTTTAAATTTGATAACCAGCGGGTCGAATGAACTAATAAATGTTTTTTTCTGTGGGCAAATGTTCCACATTATGGTAGGATGTCACCACCAAGATCAATATTACCTAATCATTGCAGCGCCAAAACGCTACCCGCCTTGAAGACTAAAATGTTTTGTCACTTGTACCTCTTACACTTGCTTACTCAACTTCCCAACTGAAACATAATAATATGAAATATTATTATTTGAGAGTAGAATGTTTATGAGTAGGTAATACCTACTCAGTTTGGCTTGTAGGAAGTTTTACCAAAGTACTTATTAGTAGCGATCCCAATTATTTTTGCCTATAACTTGTACAATATTATAATACATACCATTGATTTTATTAGCTTAAACCTGTAACGGGGCTTTAATATAAATTGCAGGCATATACATAATATTCATAAACTATTGTATAGGCCCCACTTAATAGGGTCCTTTAGGTCCTTTAGGTCCTCAGCGAGATATGCCCTTTGGTGCTATTTCGGGATCTCTTGTGCCTTCAGAGTCCTGCGAGTTATCCGAATCGTCGTGCTCCTTTGAAGACATGTTTACGCATTATGCAATCTGATTATCATGACAATTAATGGGCAATCTAATTTTTCTAATAATAAAAATATCATAAAGAAAACATTTTGAACTTAATAATAAATCTTAAGTAGAAAATAAAACGATGTAAAATTGGAAAATACCTTTTATTATTACAACAGATTCATTACAAAAAAAACTCATTTGGTGTACTGTTATAGACCTATTAAAAGATCGTTAAAATCCTGACTAAAATAAGAATTTGTTCTATGGTTTAATCTTGGACCAATAATACAATATCTTTAACGTTACCTTACAAAATTAACGTCCTATGGGCATCGTTCTTTTACATTGTACAAACAATACGAACGAAAAAAGGCGGTTTCTAATATCACTACTATCAGTATACGACTGAAAAATACGTTTTTCTGTCAAACTCATACATGTAAATATTAAAATTCACTCAAATATGACATGTAAACATTGAAATATTCTGAATCGCAACGCATAATCGAAACTTCGCGTAAGTTGGCTTTACTTAATGGCAGCTACCTCCCGATGATTACAAATGCTCCGCTGACAACAATACATACATAATGTCGAATGAATAATGTCTTATTCCTGAGGTGTGTTAGTATTGTAAAAAATAGTTCTCTTAATGGTGCAAATGTCCTTTACCATTTCCATGAGGTGGCCCATTTGTTTTTGGCTTAACTACGTATAGAAAAAATCGATAAACATTTGTCCTATCCTGCTGTAAAGAGTTTCATTTCAAATAAAGATTAAGGTTTCTGATTCTGTTCACGTTGAACCGCAATTATGTAAGCTAAAAATTAAACAATGTCTTGTCCCTGAAGGCATTATAACTTCAAGGTTCAAATAATTTGGTCGTATATTGTATGGATGTAACTTGATAATTGGTCAAAGTGCAGCGTCTAATATTAACAATATTTGATAGATGGTCAGGTACGTTGCCACGTGTAATATAGGTTAAGCGTCACTGGTTCCTTTAACAGAGGTAACACCATTTGTCAATATGTTGGTACATCTGGCGTTCAGCCAGAAACGGATTTAACGAGCTCTATCTATTCAGGTTTAGGATTTATCTCGACTCTCGGAATTAAATTTGTGGTAAGAAATAATTTATTCCAGTAAGATTTATGTGGTTCCCAATCTGTCTCACCAATTGTATTATTGTGGCATTTATACTTGATCTTTGATGACATTTTGGCAATACTGATCCTGTTTTTAGTTAATTTATAGTGATTGAGTTTTTACATTTTTTATTTTACTGCTCATGATTTTTTGTGTTGTTCAGTGCCCTATCTATATTTCAGAGAAAAAGTAACAGCCTGTAAATTTCCCACTGCTGGGATTATGCCTCCTCTTCCATTAAGGACAGGGTTTAAAACATATTCCACCAGGCTGTCCGCATTGGAATGCGGGTTGGTGGTATGCACATGTGGCAGAATTTCGATGAAATTAGTCACATGCAGGTTTCCTCACGATTTTTTCCTTCGCCGCTGAGCACGAGATGAATTATAATCACAAATTAAGCACATATATACAGTGGTGCTTGCCTGGATTTGAACCTGCAATCATCGGTTAAGATGCACGCGTTCTAACCACTAGACCATCTCAGCTCATATTTCAAAGAAAAACAATCATATTAGGAAAAAGTGCCTCTGTTTTTCATTAGAATATGTGAAGGTAACAGAATACCCTACGTATTCTGTCTGGAACCTATCTTTACTAAATTGCGAAAGTATAACATAAGATAAAGAAAATAAGGGTCAGATCGTTATTTGAAAACTGTAAGGCAGATGAGCCATACATAAACCTTTCGTTTAAAAAGTGTACCCAACTATCTGTTCATCCTGACTTCTTATTAAGCTTATACTAAATGACCCCTCACATTTTCTCCACGTAAAGTTATATAGTTACAGTTTTGTGAAAAATGATAGACTTATATCTAATTATATATTTTATTAGAAAACAAATGGATATAAATTACAATCATTGTCATATTTATATAACGCAAAGAAAGGAGATGCTAAATAGATACAATTTTTTTTTCACTTTTAAGGAAATAATTGAGTAATTTTGGAAATAAGTTAGTTTTCATAACTAAATAGCACTGTATATATAGACATTTTAATCAGTATTGTATTAAGTTTATGCATAGGAACAGGCATACGAAAGTCACAAAACTACAGCAAAACGCTCGGTTGGATCATAATTCGTCATAATCAATCAAACACGATTGGACGTTGACAGCGTAATTATGATTCCATACTCGGCGCGGTTAATCACAATTGTTGGCCGTCAAACTATCTGAGGAATTATTGAGCATTCCGAATTGACAGCAATCATTAGAACTATGTTTAATGTGTCTTTTTTGTTTAGATGTAGGAAATTGCATTTCGTTTTTTTTTTTTTCACTGTTATATTTAAGCTCCAAAGAATGTCTCTTTTTTGGGGAAATTATCTTTAATTTATATGTTTTTACAAGCTTTTATTTAGTTTCACCTGTCCCGTTGTCTGTCGTTCTGTAATCAAATCTTGCAACTTAATTTTGATCCACTTCCCGATTTCCGATTGAGCTGAAATTTAGAATGCATGTATAAATCGGATGACAATGCAATGTTACTGTGACATAGAGCCGATCTGATGATGAAGCTGGAAGGTGGCCATAGGAACTCTGTGAATAAATGATGCAACCCTATCGAGTTTGATCTCATTACATTCGTCTTGACGAGTACTTTGATACTATATGGTAACCAGGGTCTGATGTTGGAGTTGGAAGGTCGCCATAGGAACTCCGTAATTAAACGACGCAACCCCATCGAGTTTGGGCTCATTGGATTAGTCTTGACGAGTACTTTTATACTATATGGTAACCAGGGTCTGATGTTTGAGCCGCAAGGTGGCCTTAGGAACTCCGTAATTAAACGACGCAACCCCATCGAGTTTGAGCTCATTGGATTAGTCTTGACGAGTACTTTGATACTATATGGTAACCAGGGTCTGATGTTGGAGCCGGAAGGTGGCCATAAGAACTCCGTAATTAAACGACGCAACCCCATCGAGTTTGGTCTCGTTTGATTCGTCTTGACGAGTCTCTTGCTTTCGTCCCATATTAATTATTAAAAATAGAGGTACTAAAAAGTTAAAAATAAAATTAAAGAAAAAAAAAACCTTTTTAAAAACAAGCTTTTATTATTTGTTTATAAAATGAACTAAACAGTTAAAAATAAATTAACTCTATTAAGAAATATAATACTTTGTAACTTGATTGTAACCTTTAACGACAAATAAGCGTCTTCGTCTAGGACAAAATAATTCCATATTGTACAAATTTATTTAATTTTAACACTAAAACTTTTCACCATACATAATTATTCAATCTCGTCCGCCTTTATCGTCTTTATCATAGTCCCCATTTATAAATAAAAGCGTGTTACATTGTGATAGTTTGAGGAAAATGTTGTGTTGTATCAAATCAAGTTACAAAGTGTTATATTTCTTATTAGAGTTAATTTATTTTTAACTTTTTAGTTCATTTTATAAACAAATAATAAAAGCTTGTTTTTAGAAAGATTTTTTTTCTTTAATTTTATTATTAACAGGCAGAATTACAATTTAAGTTCGAAGAATATATAAATATTTTTTAATAATTTTTGTTTGATTCAAATAATCATCATAATTCGATTATGGTATTCATATCAATATTATTTTGAATATCCAGTCCAGTAGATTCCAGTAAATATATTTATGGTGTTGGAATGTTTCTGGGTTCGAGATTCCTTAGCCGGCCAGGATGGTATTCGGTCAGTCGGTTCTTTATCGGATTATATCTATAGGAATAATAATTAAACGCCATTTTAGGTTGGAATCTATAATCTTCTTACAAGTCACCATTTTTACTCTCTTCACCAGTGTTTTCAACAGTCTTTGGCGTCATCTATTGTGCAATTGTAGTCTTCCAATTATTGGTCTTTCCTTGCATTATAGAAACAATTCATTCCTCCGTATTATAGAAACAATTAGGCTAGGTTTTAAACATTGTAACGTAAAAATTGGCTCACATGAAAGGACATTCACTCCATTTTCATACTTCTGAACTTGAAGGGATTTCTTGTGTATTTATTGAATACAGATAGGGGTGGAGGGAATTGCAATATCGCTATAGATGCAGGAACTTTATTACTTTGATGTATGAATATATGGCACCATAGACTTCAGTGCGCTTCATCTATAGAGCATCTGTAAACACAAATCTTCTAATATGATTGAATAACTTTGGATTAATGTATGTTAACTTATATAGATCATCTCTATCAATGTATTGCTGACGGGTTGAGTTGGGTTGATTGACGTTTTCACTAAGTAACAGCTCCCGGGTTTCGATAATTTAATTTTGATGTTTTATACATATTGCATCACGATAATTACTCCGAAATGTTTTATGAGTTCCTCGTTGACTATAAGCCCTTAATTTTCTTTTTGTTCTTGCTCTTTGATGCAATTATATTTCCTTTGCCGCATCAGCTAAGGTTCGGCAATTTTAGACCTAAAGTCTCCGTTGTTATGGTGTACAATGCCTTTTTAAATATAAATGTTTTGTAAGATCCCAGTAGTTTCTTTGTATCCTGGTATGCTATTTACCTACGGCATCTAGGTAATTTTTTAGTTCTTTTGAGGATCGAGCTAGAATGTAGTCTATCAGCCATACCTCTATGCCTTTGGGTGTGATTATGATTGGACATTTTTTTGGTATGTGGAATATGATTTACAGCGCCTTGTTTCATTCTCGCCTAGGGTAATGATGTTTTCGAGGGCCCTCAAGGCTGTCATATGGCTAATTATAATATTTTATAGAGGTTGAAAGGCTGAAGCAGCGTGTAGATGACGAAATTTTTTTTTTTAATTTTTGATCACTATATGAGTATGGTTAATGTAGACATGTTTCATATATGCCTTTTTGGTCTATTAATTTATTGGTCTTATAATTAATATTTGCATAAATTAATTGATTATAATAATACGAAAAATAAATTATTATTTCACTAAGTAAATTAACGGGAAACATAATACGGCGCTTCTTTGTTTTATATTTAATCAAAAAGATCAATTAATTGGACGAACTGAATCAAGAACATTTGCAAATATCAGGTCTTAGCAATTATTTAAATTAATATCAAATGTATACAGAATATCATTTTATGGAACAAGACTCATACTCACCTATAAAAGTAATACAGTATGTTGATGGTAATGAAACTAAATGCCATGTATATGAGCTAGATGCAATATATATATATATATATATATTCTTGGGATGGTCACGGGTTATAAACAAACAATATTCTTCTTGAATCCAGATTTATTTTGTTAACATTGGTTTCACATTAATCAGTGTTTCAAATTATACATCTAATATCTTATATTTTAAAACTAGTCTATCGTTCTCATTATTCAAGAATGATCCATTACATTCAATTCAAACATTGCCGTCGCATTCTAATAAATTATAGTTATACAATGTGTAAAAAAATAATAACTCTAACAATATATATATATGTATGTATATTTGTAAATACTTCAGTATACCTCAAAAATATAGGAAAGAAATGAATGTAAGTTCATATTATGCAAGTAATAAGTGATGCATGGTTAAAAAACCACAAGGGGCTGATTCATTCAGTGCGGTAACCAATAATATTTTACTGGGATCCTTGTCATCACTCCAAGGGGTTATCGTTTCTATAATGGCAATTTAATTAATTATTTTTTGTATTGGTTGGCGGACGAGCATACGGGCCACCTGCTTGTAAGTGACCACCATCACCCATAGACAATGAAGCTGTAAGAAATATTAACTATTCCTTACATCGTCAATGTGCTACCCACCCTGGGAACTAAGATGTAATGTCCCTTGTGCCTGTAGTAGCTGGCTCACTCACCCTTCAAACCGGAACACAACAATACTGAGTACTATTATTTGGCGGTAGAATAACTGATGAGTGGGTGGTACCTACCCAGGCGGGCTTGCACAAAGCCCTACTAGCAAGTAATCTTTCGTTCTCAATGTAAATAATATTTTAATAAATGGATTAAATATCAAAGTTGTCCAAAATATGGCAAAGACTAAAATATTTTTAATTAGTAATTCCATGAAAACGGAGGATTTTTTTTTTTGTTTAAAAGAAAATATAATTAAATTGATTTGTATTTTTTTGTTTATAAAGAAAAAATATTTTTATTAATTTGCATTCACCATACATATTTATATATTCGATAATAACTCAGCTATATTGTGCACTACTGAGTTTACAACTTTATTTTACTTAACAACTTATTGCGACTTTAATTTTACTTCCATAATTCCGATTACAATTTCGTCTACGTTGAAAACGCCATTTACAAATCCATAGTGATTATCAATCATCATCATCCACTACTGGACATTGGCCTCGAAAATAGCACGCCACTGTGATCGATCTTCGGCTACTCGCGTCCAGCTTCTGCCAGCCGCCTTGCGTAAATCATTCCACCGTGCCCGAGGACGTTCTACACTACGTTTGCCAAGACGCGGTCTCCACTCTAGAACACGTTTTACCCAACGGTTATCAGTTCTGCTACAAATATGGCCAGCCCACTGCCACTTCAGCTTACCTATCCGGTGGGCTATGTCGATGACTTTGGTTCTCTGACGGATCGCCTCATTTTTGATGCGATCTCGCAGAGTAAATATGATAATAATGATATCGCGTCAATTTGCTGTTAAAAGGTGTTTATTTGACTTTTCCCCCTTAATGAGTTAAATAGAGTAGGTACATGCACACATGCAGACAGTAAATATTTTTTCAGTGCCTTTGACAACGTTCAAGACAAGACAAGAAAGGCTGTGTTGTTCTATCTCTTTGTGATTATTTAAACAAAACAACATCAATGTTAAAGAGATTTGGACTACAGGCTTTTGTGTGATAGAGGTGCAGTAGGTATTTATTAGTTTTTTTTTGGAAAACAGTGGTAGGTTATTGGATGGTAAGTGGTCACCATTGCCATTACTAATCATCAATTCATTATACATTTAATAAACATGGTTTTACCAAAGTTAACATTAATTAGGCTCTAAATAACATCAATCCTGAGAGTGTCTCCTGCAAGATAGCTCAATTCAAGGCGATAATAATAGTACTTTGTTTTATTGTCAAGTCTGCTGACAGGATGTTACTGGCCCATGAAAATTGTGTATAGACTGTCTGCTGATGACGTGTCTGCCCCTACTTTAAAACAATAATTGCAAATTATTAAAAAATAGGCCAGGTAGCTTGCCTCCATATCTCAAAGATAAAAATTAAAATAATGATACATATACTTTCTGTAAAGTTAAAAATATCTCCGAAATATCGAATTGCATAGAGCTATTTATTATGTAAATATTGCGATAAGGATTCGTAGAAAATATTTTATGTTTAGGCCCGGTTTGGATATTTAAGGTAAACCGCAAAGATATAAAATAATATATTTACGTTCGTAGCATTTGCGTTTCGATCACATAGACCGTGATTATATAATTAGATACGTTCCACCACCACATTTTACAGATATTCTACAGCTAAACAACAGTACACAGTATTGTTGTGTTCCGGTTTAAAGGGTGAGTGAGCCAGTGTAACTACAGGCACGAGGGACATAACATCTTAGTTCCCAAGGTTGGTGGCGCATTGACGATGTAAGGAATAGTTAATATTTCTTACAGCGTCATTGTCTATGGGTGATGGCGACCACTTACCGTTAGGTGGCCCATATGCTCGTCCGCCAACCTATTCCATAAAAAAACGTTGATCCGATTCGTGGAAGATTTTCATCCGATGTTGTTCGCCGCCGAACACGAGATGAGTTATAAGACATGACAATACAGTGTTGCTCTCCCGGGTTTGACCTCTTAATCTTCGATTTACATTTTCATGTTTCAGTAACTGATCTATTAGGGATGTCCTAAGCATAGTTTTTAAATAAAATAAATTTTAAATAATGGACTAGTCACACATTATTCTGATCTTAATGTAAGTTATGACACTCTTGTTACGGAAAATCAGAAGTAACGACGGTACCAACACACCCAGACAACATAGAAAACTAATTAACTTTTTCTCCATCGACTCGGCTAGGAATCGAACCCACACACACTACTCGACCACGGAGGTCGTCAAATTGTGGCTATATGAATATGGATTTTTCAGTTAACATACATTTAATGACTCATCTTTTTTAAAAAATACTAGCAATACCCAAAGTTCATTAATTCCTAGTATTTCTATTTGCCGCTTCTTTTAAGCTAGTGCACAATAAAAACTTGTGTTAGAAATTGGGGCGAGAATAACTCAAGGGATCAGCATCGATCCTGGGACTTTTACATCGCTAGGAGCTGACGCTTCGTACAATTTATGGAATACTTATAACTAAATTAATTTAGATCAAATTCCCAATCAATTATATTCGATAATACACATATTAAATTATACAAAGACTTGATGTAATATTACATAATTAATCGTATTAAGTTAAACAATGAGAGCGACGATATAAGTGGATTAAAGTGATTCCTGATTTCTGAGTTCGACGTAATACAATTGACGTTGATAATAATTTGATTACAATGATATCAAATCTAAGAATCACTTGCTATTATAACTTAAATCGTGTATTATAACCTCTTAAACTTGATATGGTTTTATGGAAGCCACTACCTATTCATCATATATTTTACAATCAAACGGGACTTTGGCGAGAAGAGAGATGTTCCAGTTGTTAGAAAGCGTACATCTTATCGGATGATTGCTGGTTCAAACCCAGGCAAGCACCACTGAATATTCATGAGCTTAATTTGTGTTTATAATTCATCTCGTTCTCGGCGTTGTAGGAAAACATCGTGAGGAAACCTGCATGTCCCAAATTTTATAGAAATTCTGCCACATGTGTATTAAAGCAAACTGCATTGGAACAGCGTGGTGGAATATATTCCAAACCTTCTCCTCAAAGGGAGAGGAGACCATTAGCCCAGCAGTGGAAAATTTACAGGCTGTTTTTGTAAATAGGACTTTGCACTAATATTTTTCGGTTTGAAGAAAATTTCTTCAAACGCAATGTTTATTAGTGTCGATGACAGACAGATGATTTATTCTACCAATAAAAAATAAATAAAGTATTTGTTATAAGTTTTGATTTGTTCTCAAAGTGATCAACTGTAAATATACGAGTATACCCCAATAACTCATTTAATCAACGGCTCGGTAGCGTGTTGACTTTGTATTATTTAATTATGTTTAAGGGTACTTAAATTACCAATTAAGGTGTTTTCCATTTGATCGGCTTAATCTATAAATGATAAAGTAAATCTGTATGTTTTTCAGTATGTCGCTTTTTCACTTCCCAACCGCGAAAACATATTTGATGAAATTTGGTATAAAGTAAATTTGAACTCCAAGGAAATGGAAAAGTAACAATGCTTGCTGCATAGGCTACTTTTTTGCGAGAAAAGCCACTAGTAACAAAATTATTCGTTATAAATCTCAAGCCATACAACCATATACAAGTTTGTTATACACAGTGACAGCTACATAATCCGAACACGTGATACAAAATAAATCAACGAAATGCATCCATAATTAATGTTTGCTAATGACATAATTATCAGAGGGAATTTCAGTTACGTACTAATTCAAATATGTAGCTTATCATACAGGTGCATTAAATCCCCATATGAACTAATTTTGAACTCCCATTGTTAAAATTCATTAGGTTATAGTACAACACAACTTACATGTAGCATCGGTAAACTCAATAAAACCGATTACTGCCGATTTATACAACCAATAGAAATAACTCTCTATCGCACCATTCGACGCTATAGATTATCGCGTCATTTCAACCCGAGAAAGCAAGTGTATGTAAATCGACGTGTCAAATTGACGAATATATTAGGTCATATTACAAGTTAATACTTTTGTGTAAAGGTCATATTCACATAAGAAATAAATATTGATAATTTGGGATAGCGTACTTAATTCAGATGTGATCGGTTTTACGAATTTTGCCGATGCTACATCTAAGTTGTGTCGTATGTACATAAGTTCATAAATATTATTGTTCAGGATATGACAGAATATGTCTTTGTTTCTTTGATTTGTAAAAGTGCATAATAAATCCAACGATTTGCTGATTATAACGGCTCATTTACTAACAAATGGCCATTTAATTCTACTTTTCATAACATAGTATTCTAGTTATACTTTAAAGACGTCTTTGTCCTCCGGCGTGTGAAGCAACTTTACGATGATTTAACATTCTAGCACGTGCTATTATAGCCTGTTCGGACACTGCTTAAAGTACACGTACCTTTGTTTCTGTAATAATATGTAAGTTACAAACACTACTTTTTTTGCGATGACATTTTAATAAAACCTACAAAAAAGAATAATTGGAATAAGAAAAAACGTATTTATAATGAAAATATATACTATCTGTAATATGATATAATTCTGTATGTGTCACTGAAATAGATTTCATAGTTTAAATAAACTGTTTTCTTTAATATAAAATCACATCAATTTTTTATGGAAACTTATTACTTGTTATAAATATACACACACATACCAACGCGGGTTAACAACACGCAAACAATGCCACAATTTCGACTAACGAATGAAATGTCTGTTACAAGAAAGAATCTGAAGAATCTGTTACAAGAATTTTAAAATTAATGAATCTGAATAAACAATCATATCTTTGAATAAGGCGATTCCTTACATCTCACTTGTAAAACAATGAAAGCCAATCTGTGATATTATTTATTTGACGCGGACTTAAAATTGCTATAATTATTATTATTATCGCAGCAATTTATTCATACATATCATTTCCAAAATTTCAATGTCGTGTTCTGATTTTAAATTTACTTTTATTTCTTTCATAATTTAACACAATGTACAAGTAAAGCGTAGATAAAAGATGTATTTTTTGTGTTTTAAACAAGCGGACCGGTAAACGGCATCAGTCATTGACCACGTTAGAAAGTTTCTTTACGCCACCAACCTACGTAATCTAGATGCTATGTCTCTTGTTCCTGTAGTTACTCTGGCTTACTCATTCTTTCAACGGGAATACAACTACAGGTAATTATATTTAGCTGTAGAATATCTAATCACTACATATTATAAAATAAAGTCTCCCGCCGAACCTGGTACTTTGAATATGACGTCACTTGAAATATGGCGTCCTTATGATACAAGGTTGTCATTCTAATATTTCTCTTATGAGAAGAGGCTATTGTCCCATCAATAGTGTTAGTAACGCAGTAACTACATTACGTTAATTAAACCACAATCCTGTTTTGAATATTAAAGGTTGTTACGCAACATTTGATATTTGTATGTTTGAAGACGTAACTAATTCTGTATTGAAACAAACATATTTCACAGAGTTACGTATTTGTATATGTACTTAGTTTCAATCGTTGATAAATCTTTCATGGTTTGATTGATTGTCATGCTGTCTCGTTTTTTATATCACTGGAAAAACCGATTATTGTGTGAACACACCGGTGTAGTGTGAGATAATCAAGTGGATGAAATTTCCGGTGCTGATTGCAATAAAGACAGATATTAACCGTTGATTGCGGGTTCATACCCAGGCAAGCAACACTGAATATTCTTGTGCTTAATTTGTGTTTATAATTCATCTCGAGCTCGGCGGAAGGAAAACATCGTGAAGAAACCTGCATGTGTCTAATTTCATAGAAACTCTGCCGCCTGTGTATTCAACAGAGGTGGAATATGTTCCAAAAACTTTCTCCTCAAAGGAAGAGGAGGCCTTAGCCCAGCAGTGGAAAATTTACATGCTTTGATAACACTGTCAAATAGTGGTAAATAATTCATGACCATTTATGATCATTTATGGCATCTGCGTATGTCATGAGTCATAAGTCATAATTTTTAATAAGTCATTGAAATCGGGTAAAATTCCGTATTTCTTTTTGACACAATCGGTAACAATTATTATATAGTCACGAGGAGGGAAGATAAATTAATAACACCTACTTTGCAAAATTAAAACATCCTTTCCGGGGCATGGTACTCGTTGCCTTTTTTTACGCATGGAAAATCTTGGGTAACCGGATTATGCGGGATTCCTATTCATTAAAACCACTGCAATGGTATTCCTCGTCTCGGCATAACGCATCTGGGAAGGGTTACTGCTGGTTCCGTGGAGCTTTCCTTAGGGGGCGATAGAAATCTAAAATAGGAAACAAGAGACCCCCACTACACGCACCGTTGGGTCTAGGGTCACGTGCTATGTTTTTAAAGCTCCGGATGTCAGTGCTATGGCAGGGCCGAGACGAAGCTTTTGTTGTCTTCGCCGCAGCAAGCATCAGTCCTTTTCCATTCCCTTTTATGAAATTTGAATAAAGAATATTTTGATTTTGATACCTACTCTCCTTAACTTCAGTACAAATTGAAAGTAAACGAACGTTTCGGATATTGAAGTACTTCGATTAACAAACACCAATATTTCTGTGTATATATACCCAACTTAAAAGAGATGAGAACAGAAACTGATGGACTACACTATAAACTAGGTAGAAAAAAGTATCCAGTGCAAAAATGTATAAAGAAATATAATTACATAGATTTTTTTTTATATATATAAACAAAAGCTAAATTTTGCATAATAAAAAAAGTTAATATTGTGTTATTGTAAGTAAAAAAATATACAAAAGTTACAAATCGAAACTTACCAAATATTTCTTTTTTCCAGTCGTATTCTGCTGTTCTCTACTCGAGATGGAAATAGTCAAAGAAGTTCATCGAAGTAAAAATAATAGTATTTGGCGTTTGTAACACTTACAAAAACTCAACTCTAGCACAATTTAAATCCTAAAAACCAAAGCCGATGCCAGAACTGCTCTTGACTCTAAATGGCGAGTTCAAAGGTATATTTTATGATTTCCAAGTCCTCTAACTCTAACCGGCTCGTTATCTTCAAATATAAACTTCACTATCTACGTCCGTACCGTTTTTACATCCACCGTGGAACCCTAAAAGAAGATAAAAATCAGTGATAGTTATAACGCAGTCGTAAATCAGAGAGCCAATATTTTGTCGAAATCACTAGCACTAGGGGTGTGAAAATATTTTTGTTGTAATAAAATAAATATAAAAATAAGCTAAAGCAATTTGATCCTAATTACACATATATTAGTGGTACATTTAACTTAATTCTAATTCTGATTTTCACGTCGTTGATAAAAAAACTAAACTAGCAATCCGCCCCTGCTTCGCACGGGTGTAATACTGATACTGAATGTACTACAGAATTTGTTTATTTGCAACATCACATTAGAAACATCTAAAAATATCAATGTTTCTTTCGACCTTCTTGATTTACTCTGTCTATAATCAGTTGCGTAGTTTTAAATATTTAAGCACACATAGGGATAAAGTGATAGAGAAAGCGACTTTGTTTAATACTATGTAATGATGATGATCAATATCATTGAAAGGAACCACACAAAACCTAGTTTAGATGATATATTTTTGCGTATATGACAACCCTGTCGTTTCGGACGTGAAGCGAAAACCGATGTCCTATTACCAACCACGGGTGTGCGTATTTTGAATATACGAACTCCACCGATTCATATGAAATATTAAATTTTCACGAGTAAATTGGATCAAGCAATCTTCCCTACTTTCTATAGCTAATTCAATGTATACAAGATCGATTCAACAGAAAATTAAATCTGAGCTCAAAATCTTTGTTAGTTTCTTATGCATTGAAAAATAAGATTTTTTTTCCTATATACTTAGGTAAGGTAAGAGTATTACAGATTCAAAAACAAAACGTCTTATCAAGTAATATTAATATATAGTATAGTAAGCCTTATTGGATCTGATCGTCAGATGCTAAGCATAAAAATGTTCAACTTTCAGACTAAAATCTATCGCATTCAGGTCAGTGGTTTGGTTGTAAAGGAGCGTTTATAACATTAGCATTGATACAATATATTATATATTCCAGTTTACGATATTTAATAGCACGTTTCGTATAAATAATTTGCGTTAATAATTTCGTAAAAATGCTTTAATAAATATTGATAGCAATTATCATTTCTATCGAATTACAGTTTCGGTAACTTACTCCAAAATGTATATTGCTATTTAAAAACGGAACGATCATTTGAGCTTATATGTATAAACAATTAAATATGATATACGATGTCTTAATTGATAACAAACATAAGGGCAAGTGCGAGATATTATACAAGAATAGAAGAACATGCTGTTCACAATTGTCCTCCAAATGCTCTGTCCAATACTGTACACGCGAGAAATAATTGGACTGTATGTTGTGTGGATGAATAAAGAGGGGAGTTGCAATCAAATACGGGCTCTTAATCTTGAAGACAATATCTTCTTGCGCTCTCTTGGTCTTCGTATACTTTACCCACTTGGTTTAATCATTGGGCTGATAAAATTTATTGGATTTTTCTGTCAAAAATACTCGAAGAGTCCAGTCTGGATTTTAAAAGTGTATGCATATTAAGGTCGTGGAATACATGTAAAGTTTCCAGTGTACTATAGTACATATTTTCTGCGTAGTTGGCTTGGCTAATCTGCTTAAGTATCGATTGAGATTGGTTATAATCACCATAACATATATAAATAAATAACAGGTATATGAGGTGAATAGATGAATTGAGCTAGGTTGGGCAGCGTTCGGACGTCTTCGACGGAGGTTGTGTTGGATACTGCGACTAAATATTACGATTTGAGGAATTTAAACGACATCTGGCTTTAAAACTGGTTTTCGTTATCTCTGACGTCACATCTGGACTATTTGCTTTGTTTATCGGACACTTGTTTTGCTTACGGATTGGTTTTGTTGTTGTGAATTGGTCTTTTTAGATCGTTTATTGTTTCAGTTTTATGTATTTATATTAATATAAATACATATATTGTTTGTTTGGTTGTTTATTTTTTATGTTGTTTGTTCTCGGCGATGGAAGTCGACACCGAATTATCGTCGGATGCCCTAATTCGGCGAAAAAGGCTGTACGAGGGCCTCACTATTTTTAACTCCGATTCCGATACGGAGACGGAGACCAGGATAGCTGCAAAAAGCAAGCCTGCTCTTCGCGGCAAAACCACCAAAAGTCGTGGAAGTGGTCTCGCTCGGGCTAAGGCCGAGCTGAAGGCCAAGGCCAGTGAGGCTGGAGAGGAGGCCTTCGAACGATCGCTTCGCAGTCGAGCGTTTCGAAAGGAACCTCCTCATACTGTTTTGGACTCCGAAGAATCTTCTTTCTCGGATGTCCAAACCAAGGATCCCACAAAAATGGGCGCGGAGGAACTTCGCGCACAGGCTGGTCGTAGCGCAGCCCTCATTTTGGAGGTGGCACAAAAGTCCTCCAACTTAAAGGGAGGGTTTGGCAAGAAGCTGAGGGAGTCGGCGGCTGCACTACAGGCGATCGTAGATGCTTTAGCTTCTCGGACGGAAGCCGAGGAGACTCGAAAGCTCCGTGCCGATAATGGACGCCTGCGCAAAGAGGTGGATAGCCTCAAGGCCGATGTGAAAGCTCACCGCCGTGATTTTGCGGAGATACGGTCCAAGGTCGCTGTGGTAAATGAGGCGTCCACCAGCTCCACACAGGATGCTCGGATGGTGGACAGTATAAAAGCCTCAATTATCTCAACGATAGGAGTTATGCTCAACGCCCGATTTGCCGAATTGGAGGAACGCCTCCCTCCTGCAAAAATACAACGCCCTCCATTGGCTGCGGATAAGAGGCGGGAATCAGCGCAGCAAATCGCTGTGTCCCAAGTGCAGGCAGTCCATTCGGCTCCACCGCTGAATTCCGCACCCCTACATAAACGGGTGTCACCAGCTGCCCCACCGGCACATGTTGCTGGCTGTTCAAGCGCCGTGTCAGAGACAACTCCACCTCAAGTTGTCCAGGGGATGTCCTGGTCCACTGTAGTTAAAAAAGGAAAAAAGGGGAAACAGCCTTCGGCTGGAACGATTGCAACGGAGGCGTACACGGTGCCCAAAGCACCCCAAGCGGTTAAGCCCAAGTTGACTGCTCCTCGTACAGCTGCAGTAGTGGTTACACTGCAGCCGGAAGCGGAGCAGAAAGGCGTAACATATGCCCAGGTCTTGGAGCGAGCTGAGCAAGGCATAAAACTGCAGGAACTCGGGATCAACGGAGGTTTAAAAGTCCGACGTTCCGCGACGGGAGCCAGAGTGCTGGAGCTGCCGAGAGCACAGTCGGACCAGGCAGACAAACTAGCCGACAAGCTCCGCACAGTGTTAGATGGGGTGGCCAGCGTCGTTCACCCCGTAAGAAAGGTGGACATTAAGGTAACGGGGCTAGATGACTCCGTCACCAAAGATAAGATAATCGCCGCAGTCGCTCGCGAGGGGTTAGATGTGGAGAGATTACACGTGGGCCCGGTTACATGGGTATGGTCCGCGTGACATGTCCAGTAGCTGCGGCGAAGAAGCTGTCTGACGCCGGTCGTCTCTTGGTTGGGTGGAGCTCGGCTAGGGTATACGTGCTGGAGCAGCGCCCTCTGCGCTGCTACAAGTGCATGGGTCTTGGCCATACGAGGGTACTGCATCATTCAGTGCGGATCGAGGGAGCCTTTGCTTTCGGTGCGGCGTTAATGGCCACAAATCGGCTGAATGCACCGGGAAGCTGCGCTGCGCGGTGTGCGCAGACGCCGGCAAGCCCAGGGTCAACGGAGATCGGGCGGATCAGGGCTCTAGCCCAGCAAGCCCTGATCGTCCAATGGCAGGAGGATCTGGGGTCACCCACAGCAGGCCTGGCGACAGTGGAAGCGATCCGCCCCCACTTGATTCGCTGGGTTGAAAGGAAGCACGGCGCACTGTCGTACAGAATGACGCAGGTACTTACCGGGCACGGATGCTTCGTTAAGTAAGTACGTACGGACGTAAGTACCTGCACGCGATAGCGCGGCGGGAGGAGACACCCTCCTGCCACGAGTGTGGTGCGCCAGTGGACGCGGCGTACCACACCCTGTACGAGTGTGCTGCGTGGGGGCCCCAGAGGCACATCCTTGCGGCGACTATGGGTGGAGACCTCTCGCTACCGAGCGTTATCAACGCCATGCTCAGTAGCGAGATGTGCTGGTCGCATGGTCGCATGGTGCATGTCGCAGAAGGAAGCCGCGGAGCGGGAGCGGGAAAATAATGCCGCCGCCGACTCGCTCCGCAGAAGACGACCGGGGAGGAGGAAAAGGCGCTACGCGCACCTTCTCGCCCCGCCTCAATAGGTGCCGCAGGGACCCGGGGGGGTCCCAGTACCCCGGGAATTCCCCCTAGGAGTTGGAGGCCCGCATAGGCGGGCCGACCGTCAGGGCGTCACGATAGCATGCGTAAGCGATCCCGTGGCGTCCGCCGAAAGACGGAGAGGGTACCGCTGGTTTTTTAGTGGGTAAACCCGGCCTACTTGGGCGCTCTAGGCGCCCAAGGCTCTGGGGAGTCCCACACACCCCCCCACTTCCCATCACATAGGGGAAGCGCGTAAAGCGTTTTTCCAGCGAGAAAAAAAAAAAAAGGTTGGGCAGCGTTTGGGAAATTACGTCGAATCTTTACATCGTCGATCCCACGCAGCGCCTTAAGACGAAAGTCTTCAACCAGTGCGTCCTACCCGTCATGACATACGGAGCCAAAACATGGACACTCACGGCAAGGCTGGTGTACCAGTTTAAAGTCGCCCAGCGTGCTATGGAAAGCGCTATGCTCGGCGTTTCTCTGCGGGATCCCAACCACCAAAAAGAACCAAAGTCATCGACATAGCCTACCGGATTAGTAAGCTGAAGTGGCAGTGGGCTGGCCATATTTGTCGCAGAACGAATAACCGTTGAGTAAAACGTGTTCTAGAGTGGAGACCGCGTCTCGGCAAGCGTACGACTATGACGACTTACGCAAGACGGCTGGCAGGAGCTGGATGCGAATAGCCCATGAACGATCTCAGTGGCGTGCAATTGGAGAGGCCTATGTCCAGCAGTGGACGTAAATGGGCTGATGGATTGGATTGGAAATAACAGCTTGCAATCATTTAGTGTGCATACTGTAGGATTGCAACGCAAAAGTTCAATACCACGCCAATTTCTTCTGGAGTTTTGGTTCTCAAATTTACGCACATAATTATGTTGATATTCAGGTGGAAATAAATTAACGATTAAATATATGATTAAAGATATGATTGAAAAATGCAACGAACGTCTATTGTTAGGACAAAAGGTTACAAGCTCAATGTCAATTAGCATATGGGCCACCTGATAGTGAGTGGTCACCATCACCCATAGACAAAGACGCTGTAAGAAATATTAACTATTCCTTACATCGTCAATGCTCCACCAACCTTGGAAACTAAGATGCTGTGTCCCTTGTGCCAACAGGCACATAGCATTGGCTCACGCACCCTTCAAACCGAAACACAATATCTGATGAGTGGGTGGTACCTACCCAGACGGGCTTGCACAAAGCCGTATCACCAAGGGCATAATATTAAAATGAGAAAAAATATAAAAGTTGACAACTAATAAACAAATATGGTTGCGTTCTTATAGAAACCAGAATGTCACTTTTACACATGCATACTACCGCTTTCAACTTATATTAGGCTCGTGTGGTGGTTCTTTTATATTCCAAACAAAAAATATTTTTATTTTATTGATGAATTTGTGATGGTTCTCATTTCTATTTTTAGAAAGGAAGGAATATCCAAACTATGCTACACCATTAAAATATGAGATCTATTCTTGTCGTTGAGGTAGTTTTTGCAAAAACATCATAATTGCCTTGTGTTCCTTAAAATAACTAAACAAATCCAAATTATAAAATAATAAATTTATTAACAGCCACTTACACTTACCACTTTAGATTCAACGCTGACAAAAAGCACGTTCTCTTCTTGCTTGCTTTACAGGTATCACAATTTTAGACTGAAATATTTGCTTGGTGATAGGGCTCATTCATTGCGTATTTTACCGCTTATAAACTATTTTTAAGCTAATAGCACTATAGATTAATTCAACACATATTGTCTACAATTTTAAAATTAAATTTCTATTGAATTGGAAACAAGCGAGACAGGTTCTTTTCACATATCAAAACTTATTTGGACAATATCCAAGTAGTTGCAGATTCGATAGAGGATAGTAACATCCTATTGCTTTCTATTGAATGGTCTCTCTAGATGCATGCGGTGGACGTGACCTGTCTACGTTTATGCCACCCTGGTACTTGTGGAGCATTGCTTACGACATATTAGAACAGCATATTTGCAACAAATGTATCAAATTTATTACCGAGCGCAGTAAGTACTAATGTTACTCGACATTAATTGCGAAGCTAAGCAGGTTTCATTCTAGATAAATTTATAACCCTACCTGTTGGTTTATTCACATCTTGTCTTGGATATATTAGTATAACAATTATAGTCACCTGAAATTCAAAACTTAATTCGTAGTCATTAAACACTTGATTTATTGATTTTTTCGATAACTGCGATTTATTGATTTTTTCGTAACTGTATTTCATATGTATACGACGGACCTACTATCGAATCCAGCTCCTTAAGTGGATTTATTTAGCGCAAGAAAGAGTAGCACTCTCTCACGATTTTATTTAACGTAATAAATAGAGATATTTGATATTATTTTAAACTAGCTTTGCTCGCGACCTGGTACGCGTTTGATTTTAACAAAAAAATATTTATTATTGTAGCCTAAGTTACGCCCTATTATATCAGTTATCTGCCAGTGAAAGTCCCGATAAAATCAGTCCAGCGGTTCTAGAGAGACAGACAGACCGACAAAATTAAAAAAAAAATGTTATTTTGGTATATGTACCGTGTGTAACATGTATACATTTAATAAAAAGGGCTTTTTTAATATTACAAACAGACTGTCCAATTTTATTATATGTATAGATTTTATTTCAAACTAGTTACATTTCTTTAAGAACAGAAATCAATTTACCATTTATAAAATTTATTAAGACTAAATTAATGAATAAATCTTATTATTCATTGAAAGTGAAGTATTGTGAAGAACAACATTGTAAATCTGTTTATTTGAAAACAGTAACTATGGGAGTTTCTTGGCGTTACTTCTGCTAGACGCTTCTTTCTAAAACGGTGGTAGTATTTAAGTATAGACGATTCAAAAACGCTTAATTGTGAAGTTTACTTGAGTAAAATTGAATTTGATTTGATTTGAAACGCATTAACGCAACCTCGATGTCGCTGATGTCTAAGTTAGATAGGGGGTTGTAGAAACTATCCACCAGTCTTCTGCGAAGAAGGCTTGCAACACATTCCACCACGCTGTTCTAATGCGGGTTGGTGAAATACAAGTGTGGCAGAATTTCTATGAAATTAGACAGATGCAGGTGTCTATGCAGGTTACGATGTTTCCCTTCACCGCCGAGCACGAGATGAATTATAAACACAAATTAAATATATGAATGTTAAGTGGTGGTTGCCTGGGTTTGAACCCACAATCATCGGTTAAGATGCACGCTAACCACTGGACCATCTCGGCTCAAATTCAAACCAACAACACAAACGTTACGAATCATGTTATTTTTACATTCCATTTGGGATTTCAATCAGCTGTTCCGCAAAATGTTTTGTATTTTCGACGTTTGTAACAGAATGAGTTTCTGAATGTACTATGATATGAGTTTATAAACATTGCATGCTGACAACGCTTAACAATTTCATAGTTCTAAATCAATTTTATTGGCCAATAAACTGAATATATTTTTAGAATTTATTAACATCAAATGCTTAAATATATTCCATCACGCTGTTCCAATGCGGATTCGTGGAATGCACATGTGGCAGAATTTCGATGAAATTTGTCACATGCAGGTTTCCTCACGATGTTTTCCTTCACCGCTGAGCACGAGATGAATTATAAAGACAAATTAAGCACATGAAACAGCGGTGCTTACCTGGGTTTGAACCCGCAATCATCGGTTTAGATGCACGCGTTCTAACCACTGGGCCATCTCAACTTCCTTCGGAATATGATCCAAACCTTCTCCTCAAAGGGAGAGGAGGCCTTTAGCCCAGCAGTGGAAATTTACAGGCTGTTGTTGTTGTTTGTTGTTGTTGCTTAAATATATACTATGATAATTGAACTAAATTGTTACTATATAAATTTTCTAGATTTATCTTATAAACGTATCTTAATTCTTCTAAAAATCGCGTTATATACGTTAGGTTTGACACATACGTTTACTTGATGTTCTTCCCGGACAAGCAATGATAATATTAAGAAAATATCTAATAATTTTTTAGCCATTTTTTGTAGAAGCGATATAGGGTAACTTTCAGTAATTGGCCACTCAAATCTTCATTCCATTCCAAACATTTTATTATACGCACCTCTGAAGATGTTTACTGATTCACGTAGTTATCTAGCTATCATCTTTGATTATTTTATTTTCAGTATAGATACTGACAGTATTATCGGTAAATTTTCGACACTCGGCAGATATGTCTCAAAATTATTGACTGCGAATTTAAAAAAATTATAAATTAATAAAAATTTAATAACTAGCATAGGTGGCTAGTTATTAAATTAAATGTGGCTAGTTCCTGTCATGACATACGGAGCCAAAACGTGGACACTCACGGCAAGGCTGGTCCACCAGTTTAAAGTCGCTCAGCGTGCTATGAAAAGGGCTATGCTCGACGTTTCTCTGCGGGATCGCATCAGAAATGAGGCGATCCGCCAGAGAATCAAAGTCATCGACATAGCCCACCGGATTAGTAAGCTGAAGTGGCAGTGGGCTGGCCATATTTGTCGCAGAACCGATAACCGTTGGGGGAAACGTGTTCTAGAGTGGAGACCGTGTCGCGGCAAACGTAGTGTAGGACGTCCTCGAGCACGGTGGAGCGACGATTTACGCAAGGTGGCTGGTAGAAGCTGGATGCGAGTAGCCGAAGATCGATCACAGTGGTGTGCTATTGGAGAGGCCTATGTCCAGTAGTGGACGGAAATGGGCTGATGGATTGGATTGGAATGGTGGCTAGTTACTAAAATCAATAGAATTCGTTATGTAGGTTCTAAATAAAATACTTTCAACACGGACTTTCTCATCCACAAATTTTCATTGCCTGACATGACAAGTCAGGCAATCTTGTTTACACCTATAAAGATGTATCACCTCGATTGTCACCCATATTAAATATTATTTGAAAGTGTTTAGTGATAAGTCGATGCTGTAACTTTTACAAAACAAAAAAAAAATCTTATGCCTTTGTTAAGGGGCATAAAACCTATGTTATGATTAAAGTATTCGAAATTGCATACTTTTTATTGTACTCCACCCAAATGCAACACACATTTTGCAACCTGGAGACATAGCAGCATTTCGCCAAATTAATTTGGGTTGGAAAAAATGTCAAGTATTTCTTTAAAGCGATTCAAATTTGAGAAAAAGCTAATTTAAAAATGTAAAGGATTTATTGACTTTGCGGAGTCGGAAAATTGGCGTTATAGGCCTATCCTTACTTCTCGTGCACATAAAATGATTACAATCGAATTACAAAGACAATTGGGAGCCCAAGACTTCTCATTTTTATCTAAGATAATCCTAAAATACTCAAAATAGGTATTATTCACCAATTCTGATATAGCTTTTCAATCGTTACACACATCTTCTCCGCATATATAGCAAAAATGATCTGGATTGATTTAATAAACGTCTCCTTGAACTACTCATTACGCAAAAACTTCAGATACCAATCTGAACACAGTAAAATACACCTGTTATCGATTAATATAGGTATATGTTTAAACGATAAAAAATAAAAACAAAGTAACTCGAGTTGCTCAAAAAATTTTGAGTGTAGATTTGATTACCATAAAATTCGTGGCAACAGACAAAAAGTTAAATTTTGTAAACTAGTGTTATCACTGATTTTGTCAGTGATCAATATTAGTGGTGCGTTGTTTTTAACACTTCAATGGTCAAAATCAAAACACATATTAAAAAATCCTTTAAAATGACAGTTTGATTATTGTTAATAATACCTACTACATACACTTATGTTGTAGGTCGTCATATTGCAAGTCATATGACGTTACAAAAATTAAAAATATTTTTTTTTGGTGATACAATATTTCCTATATAATCATCATGTTATCTTCATATCTTAATTATATATGACATCGCCAGACGTCGCTAATGTCAAATTCTAAAAAAAGATATCTTTCCTTATCACAATATTTTAATCTTTGATAAAGATAAACCACACTACGTCTAAATACATACTTCATGTATAGAAATGTTAAATATATTTATAACTTTTTGAAAATTGATAGACGAAATATTCTACAATCAATATACAATTCGTCTGTTAATTTAGTGTAAATATAACTATGCGTCCAATTATGGTCCATCCACAACTAATATAAAATTATGAAAATAATATTTTATTTCAAAAAAACAACCTTTTATGTAACGAAACGCGAGAATAATACATACGTGTGTATAACATATAGATGTATAACCCAATCATAACTATGTTTTTTTTATTTATAGTAAATATTGAATTCGGCGTGTCGTTCGCAAGACTCTATTATGAAGCGTGAGTTGTGTAATTGGCTCATATCTAAAGCGATACGAACCCTACGACCCTAATCTTACATACATACAACATCATTTATTATTTATTGATATTCGAACTGAATATTTTTTTTAAATATTGTTGTAGACTGGCCAGTAAAAATCGAATAGACAACTATTAACATTATTAAACCCAGTAAAAATTCTAAATTAATATCTATTAAACTAATGCGCCAATTACATTGTTACAAGATTCAGATTTTAAAATTATTATATCTGTCTTATTGTGTAAGTTTCACTGTAACGGAAAGAATCACCTCAGATCTGAGAAGAATCGGCGAAAAGAAATCAGCGAGTTTTCTCTTTGTCAGAAATTTAAGTAAGGACTCAAAAGCACTGTTTTTTAAGTCTTCATATTCGAGGAATAAGATTTGTTTTTATTTTATGAAAATATAAATAAAAAATATATTTCTGTACATACAGCAGTACCTTCCAAGTTTTAGTATATAAATTTGAGATAAAAAAAAATTGTGATAAGAATGTTATCGCAAAACCAAGAGTCAAATAAGTCTTAAAACTTCACGAAAAGATATAATATCATATATTTCACTTTTTTCTCGAATCAGCGTTCAAGATGTTTAATATTATAATTATTTTAATTTACCTTTTTCATGGAAGTGAATCGGCGAAAATATTAGGCGTTTTTCCAACGCCTTCTATAAGCCATCAAGTTGTGTTTCGTCCAGTAATGTTAGAACTAGCTAAGCGTGGACATGAAGTGACAGTGATAACAACAGATCCAGCATATCCAAAAGGTCAAACACCTGAAAACCTAACAGAAATCGATCTGCATGATATTTCCTACGACCACTGGAAGTTGTTTACAGAAAGAGATAGCGGACAGGATCAACTTGAATTTTTTCGTTTCGCAAATGATTTTCTCTTAGAATTATTCGTGAAACAATTCAAGTCAGCTGAAATTCAAAAATTCCTCCGCGATGATAGGAAATTCGATTTATTGTTTATCGAATCTTGTATTCGACCGGCCTTTGTGTTTTCGTATATCTACGATGCACCAGTTATCGAATTCAGCTCGTTTAGTGGTGTTTTTACCTCTTACGAAAAGATCGGAGCAGCCACACATCCGCTAATTTACCCTAACGCAATGCATAGAAGAATTTATAATCTAACCATATGGGAGAAGTTCAGCGAGTTATATATTCATTACTCAAGCGAGAAAATTTTTAACGAACACGAAGAAATGGAAAATAAAGTATTAAAGTCGATTATTGGTTCAGACATGCCAGATTTGCACGTTTTGGGTGAAAAAGTACGCATGATGTTCCTAAATGTTCATCCTTTATGGGATTTCAATCGGCCTGTTCCACCAAATGTATTGTATCTAGGAGGCTTGCATCAAAAACCTCAAGCTAAGCTACCGGAGGTACGTACTATATATATTAAATTTTATGATCATTAATAAATGTCACAAATTCATAAGATCTTATCTATTTTACTTGGTGGTAGGGCTTTGTGCTAGCCCGTCTGGGTAGGTACCACCCACTCATCAGTTATTCTTCCGCCAAATTACAGTACTAAGTATTGTTGTGATCCGGTTTTAATGGTGAGTGAGCCAGTGTAACTACAGGCACAGGGGACGTAACATCTTAGTTCCCAAGGTTGGTGGCACATTGACGATGTAAAGAATAGTTAATATTTCTTACAGCGTCATTGTCTATGGGTGATGGTGACCACTTACCATCAGGTGGCCTATATGCTCGTCCGCCAACCAATACCATAAAAAAGATCCTAGATGACTCAGCGATTACAAAAGACTATGGTTTGAGATAATAATAAATTTTATCGTGATTTTCTGAAAATATAAGAGTCGAAATGAACGCGCAAAATAATTGTCAAAAATCGTAAGATACTGTTAAGGAACTTCAGGCACGCGTTTATTAAAAATGTCGAATAATTATAATAATATTTTTTAGGATCTAAAATCTTATCTAGATTCTTCTAAACATGGAGTTATATATATGAGCCTTGGTACAAATGTGAAGCCTTCGATATTACCACCAGAGAAATTGAAGATATTTACCGATGTGTTTTCAAAACTTCCTTACGATATTTTATTGAAATGGGATAAAGTCGAGTTTCCAGGACTTCCAAAGAATGTTAAAATTTCAAAATGGCTACCACAATCGGATTTATTAAGTATGGCCTTTCTTTTCAAAATTATGTAAATTTTAATTTTACCTATTGTTCTATTAATTTTATTGTATTTATGTACTTTTGCAACTAGGACATCCTAAAATAAAGCTATTTATAACACAAGGAGGTTTACAATCTACGGATGAAGCTCTTACTGCTGGCGTACCTCTTGTTTGTATACCAATGCTTGGTGACCAATGGCTTAATGCGGAGCAATACGCTAAATTTAACATCGGAAAATACATTTTATTTGAAGCACTGACAGAAGAATTGCTGATAGATGCTATTAATACTGTAATCAACGAAACAAGGTAAATATTTTACTTTTTTTTTTTAAATAAAACGAATGTGTAAAATAAAGATTTAATTTAAAATTCGAATAACACGTCTTACTATTGACAAATCTAGGTGCAGTCAAGAGCTAAATATTGTGAAACTTAAATAATACTAACATCTATTAAGATTGCATTAACGTCATTTTACTTCATGTTGTGTATTTCTTTTGATTTCAGTTATCGTCAAAACATTGTCAAACTTCGCAATTTTATGAAAGATCAACCGCAATCGTCGCTGGAGCGCGCGGTGTGGTGGACGGAACACGTCTTGCGTCACGGCGATGTGGAGTATCGGCGCACGCCCGCCGCGAACATACGCTGGGCGGAGTATTATGAACTAGAAATTGTTCTATTGTTGTTAAGTTGTTTGATTGTATTCTTGTCAGTCGCAGTATTAGCGATATATTTTATTGTTTCAAAGCTTAACTATTATACGCACTTAAATGTTAAGAAAATGAATTAATAAGCTGTAGATCAGCTTATTAATTCATTTTCTTAACAATAATGTCCGCTATTTATTTTTTAAATAAAATTTTATAATATATTTCAAAAACAAAAATTATATCTAAATTGTGCAGAATTTATGATTGATAATTTAATACATTCAAGGGAATAAAACGGGTTTTAAATATTTCTTCGTGAAGATGATTATTACAAATTAGTATACTAATACAATAATAATATATTTTAATTATAATATCACGTTAAGAACTGCGAAGACGAATTGAATACTCAAAATTATTATTATTTTTTATATAAAATTGTAATATAATTTTAACTTAGTTTAAAAGTAAAAAACGTTTGTTAAATTCACTAAAAGTAACGGAAATAATTGTTTTCCTTAGAGATTTCATCAGTAAAAATATAATAATCTTTAAAGATGTGGATTTCTCATTTTTTTTTCATAAACTTTACTTAGCATACGTACATTTACCGCAATTTCCTGACAAATTATTTATATATAAAAAAAGACCTCCGTGGTCGAGTGTGTATACACCGGATTTCATGGGTACGCCAATCCGAGATCCCGAGTTCGATTCCCGGCCGAGTGGATGTAGAAAAAATTCATTTGTTTTCTATGTTATCTTGGTACCGTTTTTACTTCTGGTGTTCCATAACACAAGTGCTTTAGCTACTTACATTGTGATCAGGGTAATTATGTGATGTTGTCGAATATCTGAGTCGAAATAAACTAGTTGCTATTTTTAGGATCACGGCTAGCTCATATTATGTATTACGGCGATCTCCTATGGGAGCTCATGAACGATCAACCCGATGTTGGTCCCTCGGCACCTGTTTAAACTTGCATGTCTAATGTACTAGAATATTATGTAAACAAATATTATGCAATATTATTTAAATGCTGAGGTCATTTTTAATTTAACTTTAAATATATATATATTTTAATTTAATTCAAACAGAAAATTAAATTAATTTTTGTTTGAAATATTCATCTCATATACAAGTTTTTGATGACCGTAAATTATGTTTCAAGTTAAATTTGTCCATAAATCAAATTTTGAAATATACTATGCCGATATACAGTTCCTAATTTGAAATAAATTAATATTTAAATAATTTATTCCCAATGAAATAAGTAAACCAAAATACGTTATTTAAATAGGCTCTAAAGCACAAGCATTTTTGAAACGTCATTTTGAAATTTACTTTTTGTTCGTTTATTACCAATAATAAAATTAAAAAGCTAAGTATGCAGTATTGCAGCATACTGCATTGACGTTACTCTTCTAAAAAATGTCTATTGACTACAAAAAAACTAAGTACTAAGTACCAGTATCATCACTACATAGTATAAAACAAAGTCGCTTTCTATGTCCCTTTATCCCATGTATGCTTAAATCTTTATAACTACGCAACGGATTTTGATGCGGTTGTTTTAGTAGATAGAGTAATTCGAGAGGAAGGTTTTTGTATATAATACATGGATAATATAGTAAAGAAACACTGATAATTTTAGAGGTTTGTAATGTGATGTCGTAAACAAACAAAATCTGTAATATGTTTAGTACCAGGATTACACCTTTGCGAAACCGGGTCGGGTCGGTAGTAATAAATATAATAAACAATCTGGTATTTTCCTGAATACGACGTGAATGGGCTTGAATAAATTAATATTGAGATTTTAGATTATAATTACTTGTATCATTCCATATGCGGTTTCTAGATGATGTAATCATAATTATTTTAAAGCATTAATACTCTTTTAGTGGATACAATGGTTTAGTATATTTTACTTTACTAATTTGGTCGTTGGTCTATTAATAAGTTTGAGGACAAGCAATCTCGAGATTCGAACTTCGATTTTCGGGATCGATCTTCTAAAAAAATATTGGGTTTTTTTGTTAAGGAAGGTAGCTGGTATAAGAAGCTATACATATATACTAGGACCAATTGTATGGGCCGAAAACATTTTACTAATGGGAAGAGGGGAACTCCACAGACTCATGGATGAGTTTCAGCACAGGCGAGAGGGCGGGAGCGGTATATTAAAACGATTCTGTAGCCTCTTCGATTCTTGCCAAAAACGGCTATTGTAAGTTTAGATAAGAAATCCTCGTATAACCCTTCACCTTATAATATCGTAATACCATTCCAAAGGTAACCACTATGTAAGAAAAAACTTGCTTAGTCTACTTAGGTAATCAGAACCACTTAGACATTTCCGTTTGGCTCTATTAGGTATCAGACCAATTATAGTCAATCATGGCCTATTATGGGCCGCCTATATGAATCAGACGTATATTTAGTTTTGAACAACATTATTATTCGCAATATTTGCTGTTGATAAAGAAGCTTAAGAATATATTTTGTTTATCTATTTCATTTTTTTTATCTACTACTAGCAACCCGCCCTGGCTTCGCACGGGTACAATTTACTAATAAAGTAATATTTGCTGTTAAAATAATTACTTTATAATATATATTTATTTATTATGTTCTATAATTACGTCATAAATTATAAATATTAATAATATTTTTAGGTTTAGTTTGAGTCGCAAGTTTATTACAAATTTGGCTAAAATTAGGGGCTAAGATGTAACTGCCGATCACTCTATTCGTAGCAAACCATTTATTTGTATAAATAAAAAGAAATTATATACATAAACCTCCCTTACTACCCTCCCTCACTACTCTTGCTTCTAGTGAAAACCGCATAATTATGCGTTCGTAGTTTAAAAGAAAATAGCGAAGAAAAATTTATCTTTTAAGCTAACTTTTGTTGTAGAATATGGTACATACATTTAATACATGTCTTATAGCTATGATGAATATTATGATCACAACTATACAAAAAAACTAATCAATTTTCAATGCTAAAATTATTCATTGAATAAATGGAAAACTTATTCCATACTTTCGACGTGTTATTCCGATTTCCTTAATATGTGAAACATTGTTTTCTCAAGCTCATATACCAACACACGTATGAATTTTAACATCTAATCAAAGAAATTATTATGATACTATTAACTATTTAAACTTATTTTTAAATAATTTGACGTAACAATTATTTATTATTAATGTAATATATTAAGTAATTTTTTATCACAAATATGATAACCTTATCAAAGCTTTTTATGTACGGTAACAAAACATAAAATTATTTTGTGATATTACAATGCGACATGTAACTGTACTCTAATAAGTATTATCGCGAAACGGAATTAATTTACTACTAATACGTAACAAGTTCATTATTATACAATAGTCAATGTTTTATACAAGATGTCGAGATATTTTATAGTGTTTGTTACTTTGATACATGTGATCGTTGAAATTAAAACAGCAAAAATATTAGGAGTATTTCCAGTTCCATCTGTGAGTCATCAAGATGTGTTTCGTCCACTTATGTTAGAACTAGCAAGAAGAGGACACGAAGTAACAATGATAACGACGAATCCAGCGTTCAAAAAAGGTCAAACTCCTCAAAATTTTACTGAAATCAATGTCCACGACATTTCCTACGAACGCTGGGGCGTTTTCTTTGCGGATAAAGGAAATGAGAAAGATCGAAGTCAATTATTCTACTACATCAGCGAATTGCTTTTAGACTTGTTTGCAGTACAATTAAAATCTCCAGAAGTTCAAAATTTAATTCGTAGTGATGAGAAATTCGATTTAGTCTTTGTCGAATCCTGTATACGTCCGGCCTTAATATTTTCGCACATTTATAATGCGCCAGTGATCGAATTCAGCTCTTTAGGTGGTGTGCTCTCTGCTTTTGAAACGATAGGAGCAGCCACACATCCTCTCATTTATCCAAATGCTATGCACAGACGAATTTACGACTTGACGTTATGGGAAAAAATTACAGAGGTGTACATTCATTACATGAACGAACACATTTTTACGAAACATATGGAAACGGAAAATGAAGTATTAAAGTCAATTCTTGGTTCAGACCTGCCAGATTTGAAAGACTTGAGGCAGAATGTTCATATGATGTTCCTAAATGTTCACCCCATTTGGGATTTCAATCGACCGGTTCCACCAAACGTGCTGTATTTACGAGGCCTGCATCAGAAACCTCAGAATGAGTTACCAGAGGTAACAGATTGCATATTAATAAATTATGTCATTACAACAACAACAACAGCCTGTTTATTTCCCACTGCTGGGCGTTCCCTCTCCCTTTGAGGAGAAAGCTTGGAACATATTAAAGCTGAGTTTTCATGTGCTTAATTTGTGTTTAGTGTTTATAATAATTCATCTTGTGCTTGTCGGCGAAGGAAAACATCGTGAGGAAACCTGTATCTAATTTCATAGAAATTCTGCCACGTGTGTATTCCACCAACCCGCATTGGAACAGCGTGGTGGAATATGGTTAAAACCTTATTATGTAATTAGTTTACGACTAATGTTAAATTGAGCATAATATAATTTAAGAAGGTATAAATATTTTTACAGGATATGAAATCATATCTAGACTCTTCAAAACACGGAGTCATTTATATGAGTTTTGGTTCCAATGTTATGCCTTCTCGGCTCCCATTAGAAAAATTGAAGATATTTACGAATGTGTTCTCTAAGCTTCCATACGATGTTTTATGGAAATGGGATAAAGATGAGCTACCCGGACGTCCAAAGAATGTGAAAATTTCGAAATGGCTGCCACAGTCTGATTTGTTAAGTAAGTTATTCTAATATTTTAGTGAAGTTTTCATTTATTAAAATTGAGAAATTCACTAGAAATTTCTAAGGGAAAAATATAAATCTTCATAAGAAAAAAACAACATTGTTTGCACTCATAATGTTCAATAAAATTGTTGAAAATGTTGTGTATCCTAGTCCTCATTCGATTTAATATTCTCAATTGATTCGATTTTATGAACTATTTAACTTAAATGTATATTTTATTATAAGACTGACATCATTTGTTTTTCAATCAGGACATCCTAAGGTAAAGCTATTTATAACACAGGGCGGCTTGCAATCTACAGATGAAGCGCTTTCTGCTGGAGTGCCCCTTATCGGTATACCGATGCTTAGTGACCAATGGTTTAACGTTGAGCAATACGTTAGATTTAATATTGGAAAACTAGCTTTATTAGAAACGCTAACAGAGGAACAGTTAATGGATGCTATCACGACTATAATCAACGATGAAAGGTACAAATTTCACAATCACTTGGTACAAGATTTAATGAACATTCGATGAATTCATTTAAATGGTAAATATTAATAGCATTAAAAAAATCGTTCAGTACTGAACAGTTAACCTGAAATATTATAATTCCATACAAGTATAGACTTCGTTCAAGTATCATAGTTCGTTTTTTTACGATTAATTACAACCATATTTTTATTGTAAAATCGTGTCTTCTAATCGCTCTATTCCTTTAAAGATCAAACTTCCATTTTTTACATTTTTTATAGCATATGTTTTCGGACGAGGCCACATGATTGCAAGTGGTCACCATCGCCCATAGACAATGACGCTGTAAGAAATATTAACCATTCCTTACGTCGCCAATGCGCCACTAACCTTGACATTTAAGATGCTATGTCCCTTGTGTTTGTAATGACACTGTCTCACTTATCATTACTGTTGTTTGGCGGCAGAATGTCTGATTTGTGGGTGGTACGCAGACGGTCTGCACAAATACCTACCGCCATAGGTTTAAACCTATCGATTGATTGTTTCAGATATCGCAAAAATGTTGTTAAGCTGCACAGCTTTATGAATGATCAACCACAAACGGCATTGGAACGCGCGGTCTGGTGGACGGAACACATTCTTCGCCACGGAGATGTGACATACCGGCGCACACCTGTAGCGAATATAAAGTGGACTGAGTATTATGAAGTGGAAATAGTGTTGTTGTTGTTAAGCGCTTTGATTGTACTATTATCAGTCATATTATTGGCAATATATTTGATTGTTTCAAAAGTTAATCATTACATGCATATAAAGGTTAAGAGAAGTTAATAAATAAGTTTATTTTTGTTTTGTATGTGTTATTTTCAAACAAACATATCTCAACTAGTGACAAACCCTTGTAATTTAATATAGAATAGAGAGAACAGTGTTAATAAATTAATAAGACATCACGATGAATTGAATAAGATGAAATATCTTTGAGCATATTTCAAGAACTGATGGGCACGATCTGATTCGAAAAAGGTTTGCTGTCCGGTACATATATCAGTGATTGCAGCAGATGCTTTTTTTTATGTTATAGGTTGGCGGACGAGCATATGGGCCACCTGATGGAAAGTGGTCACCATCACCCACAGACGATGACACTGTAAGATATATTACCTTACATCGTCAATGGGCCACCAACCTTGGGAACTAAGATGTTATGTCCCTTGTGCCTGTAGTTACACTGGCTCACTCACTCTTCAAACCGGAACACAGCAATATTGAGTACTGTTATTTGGCGGTAGAATAACTGATGAGTGGGTGGTACCTACCCAGACGGGCTTGCACAAAGCCCTACCACCAAGAAATGCTTCAATTGTAGTTTCAATCAATTAGAACGATTCATGTCGGTCAATTATTAAGTAAAGGAATATTGACCATATTGATTGAACATTTGGTAAAAACATGTCTTTAAAAAAAAGACGCTTCTAAATTAGATGTAAAAAGCTCCTAATAGCCAATACTTATTCAAAGAAACAAGTAGAATATTACGGTTTAAATAATATTCAACACAAAGATAGTTATAATAAGGTACTATTAACATATGTGCCTATATCTAATCGAATACGTTAATTGCCTATTCAAAAGCCATTTTTATAGTGGCTTTATTGCTTTAGATTGTTTATAGAATAATAATAATCGTTCGTTTATCAAAGTAATTAATTAATTTTGCTATTTAAAATTTGATTAGAGACGCTTATAAGTATTCAAGAGGATTATAAAAGATTTTTAAGAGCTTAATATAATTATAAAAAAATATATAAAGAAAGTAATCGTAGGTTTTGGAAATACGGTTACATTATTTAATGTTATTCGAAGATGGAAATGTTCGGTACATAATTTTATATAATAGCATTAAATGGAAAATGATAATAAAACAATCTGATAACGTATTCAAAAGTTTAATTAAATTAATTTGTTTTTTATAAGGAACTAAGAACTGTAATTCCAAACATGTACTGCCTATAATTTCCCACGGCTGGGTAAGGTAAGGTAAGGCCTCTTGTTTTGAGAAGAAGGTTGGGGACATATTCCATCACCCTGCTCTAATTCAGTATGGTGGACTCACATGTGGGAGAATTTCGTTGAAATAAGATATATCCAGGTTTCGTCCCGATGTTTTTCTTCATGAATGATGAATTATAAGCAAATTATTCTATCACTGGGCTATCTCTTGTCAGTCTGCACTGTCATTCCAAGATAAAAATCTATATATATATATATATATAAATAATATAATATAATAATTCCTAACTGACTCATTCATAATCGCCGAGCGATAAACTATTAAAGTAAGTTACTATTAAAGTGTATGCCGGATCATTTTATTTAATAGACACCCACTATGAAAGGAATTTTGGAAATTCTACCCCTAAGGGGGTGAAATAGGAATTGAGCGTATGTACAGAAGTCCGTCGTTTTTAAAGTTAGAAATATGAAAGTTTATTTTTGAGATACTAGAAAAATTAGTAAATACGTATTTAAATGTTTTTGGATATTCTACTCGTAAGGGGTGAAAAAGTTTCGAAAGTTAGTATGGAAGTCAGTAATTTTTTAAGGTGAAACATGAAATTTTATTTTGGGGAAACTAATTACTTATAAAAATTACTGGACTAGACATTAGAGGCTAGTGTTTTTTACATGGATAATTCCAAATAGCCTGTTCGAGAATGAACTTTACGAACAGTCTGGTGGATCTAGCCCACGAAAGTTGAACCATAAATGTACTTTACAAAGAGGTCTTAAGTTAACGTTATATTTTAAATTAGTCTGTTAAGTCATTTAATTAATTTCCACACGAGCAAACAACGTGTGCAACAGTTAGTAATAAATAAAAATGCCAAGTCGTTATGACTTGGCATTTTTATGTATGGTTATTAGGTTAGGTATTATTTTATATAATATATATTAGTTGTTAGGTATTATTTTATGTATGGTTACGTATGTTATCAAACGCTGTTATCTGTTAAAAATATATAGCATGGTTTAGACTTGGCTTAGATTTTTTTGATATATTTGAATTACTGTTTGATCGTTTGAACACTTGATAATCAAGCTTTTGGCGTTTAATTCATGATTAAAACGTTATCATCAAAAACAAATGTGTTATTGGTAGTAAATAGAAGGTTCAATAAAAAAAGTAAAGTAAGTAAAGTAACAGCCTGTACATTTCCCACTGCTGAGATAAGGCCTCCTCTTCCCTTAGGGAGAGGGTCTGGAACACATTCCACCACGTTGTTCCAATGCGGGTTGGTGAAATGCACATGTGGCAGAATTTCGATGAAATTAGACACATGCAGGTTTCCTCACGATGTTTTCCTTCACCGCCGAGCACGAAATGAATTATAAACACTAATTAAGCACATATATATAGTGGTTCTATGTTGTCTTGGGTCTGGGTGTTTGTGATACCGTCGTTACTTCTGATTTTCCATAACTCAAGCGCTTTAGCTACTTACATTGGGATAGAGTAATGTATGCGATGATGTCTCATATTTATTTATTTATTTTACTATCTTAGGATGATGATGACTAATGCTCTTAAGTATTGAAGATTACGATCAAGTTAACTGTCATTGTCTGAATTAGATGGTGTGAACGATTAATTGAATTATTAAATATCGCACATGTCATGCCATGTCATGTCATAATGAGCTTGTCATAAATTTATCGTTAAATTTATAAACAGACACGTTAGACTGCTATATATATCCGTTGAATTGCGTAGAGTAGTAATTGTTTATCTTTAAATGATATCGTACAAATAAAGTGGCCGATAATTCCTTATAAATCATTATATTCCTATTTTCCGTCAATGTTTAGTTAAATATGTCGAAATTATTTAAAGTAATCTATTTGTGTGCGTGTGTGTGTGTTGGAGCTGAAACGGCAAAAATATTAGGAGTGTTTCCAACTCCTTCTATAAGCCATCAAGTTGTGTTCCGTCCATTGATGCTAGAACTAGCTAAGCGTGGACATGAAGTCACGGTTATAACAACAGATCCAGCATATCCAAAACATCAAGCCCCTCAAAACCTAACTGAAATTGATGTCCACGATATGTCCTATGATTATGTAAAGGATTTTCTGGTAATCCACGGAAAGGAGAAAAATCCAATAAAACTTTCTCACGTAGCCTGTGACTTTATTTTAGGTGTATTTGTGATGCAATTTAAATCGGCTGAAATTGAAAATCTTCTGCAGAGTAATAAACAATTTGATTTGATAATTGTCGAATCTTACATACGTCCAGCGCTTATTTTTTCATATTTATATAATGCGCCTGTGATCGAATTCAGCTCGTTAGGCGGAATTAATTCAGCGTTGGAAATGGTTGGAGCAGTCACACATCCTCTTATATATCCAAATGCGTTGCAAAGAAGAACTCACAACTTAACATTCTGGGAAAAGATTACAGTATTATATTATTATTATGCAACAGAATTTATTTTTGCGCAACACGAACAAACAGAAAATGATGTGTTAAGATCAATTATTGGTTCAAATATACCAAATTTGAAGGATTTGAGGCAAAATGTTAGGATGTTGTTCTTAAATGTACATCCTCTATGGGATTTCAATCGGCCTGTTCCTCCAAATGTATTATACTTAGGGGGTATGCATCTAAAACCACAGCAAGACTTACCAAAGGTAAAACATTACAATTTCTTGATTACTAAAATATATATTTTTTAATTATATTAACCTTTATATATGTCGGTGGATGTGCAAATGGACCGTATTATGGTAAGTGGATATCACTGCCACATAGACTTTCTATTAGTATTCTAAGATATAATAATATTAACCATTCCTCATTAATATTAATTCACCAACATCCTTTGGCTAAGATGTTATGTCCTCATTCACTCCTAAAATCGGAACACAACAATAAGGATTGCTGTTGGTTTATCTGATGAATCAGCTTTACCAACTATTCGAGACTGTACAAGCCTTAAGCTTAAGCCCTATCATCGATTAAATTCTTATAATACTAATTTTAGGATTTGAAATCATATTTGGATGCATCGAAAAATGGAGTGATATATGTGAGTTTTGGTACAAATGTTAAGCCATCGGTGTTTCCACGGGAGACGTTGAAGATATTTACTGACGCGTTTTCTCAATTGCCTTACGATGTTCTGTGGAAATGGGATAACGACGAGCTTCCAGGACGTCCAAAGAACGTTAAGGTTTCTAAGTGGCTGCCACAATCCGATTTGTTAAGTGAGTTTCATCGATATGACGTAAAACCTGCAGTAATGGAGCTTAAACAGCTCATAAAGTAATTGTAATGGTTTTTCCATCAGGACATCCGAAAATCAAGCTGTTTATAACTCAAGGAGGCTTGCAGTCCACTGATGAAGCGATAACCGCAGGAGTGCCTCTTATTGGCATACCTATACTTGGTGACCAATGGTTTAATGTTGAGCAATACGTTAAATTTAATATTGGAAAAGAACTTGCAATTGAAACAATGACAGAAGAACAGCTAATGGCTGCTATTAAAACTGTGATTGACGATAAAAGGTAAACATTTAATTTTCACTAATAGTGTCTTTTCTTTTTCGCATACAATAAAAATCTTATAACCATAGCCTTGCTATCTCGTATTGTGAGCGTATAATTTATAACATAAAAAATTACATTCTTTGTAAAACACTATTCATATTGTTAAAGAAACTTTTGCCTCCATGCTTCTATTTTTTTCCTACTTCTTTACATAATTTATTATAAAAAGTTTTATTCGTGTAAAAGTAACTGGGTTTAAATTCTTTATGATTTCAGTTATCGTCAAAACATTGTCAAACTTCGCAATTTTATGAAAGATCAACCGCAATCGTCTCTGGAGCGCGCGGTGTGGTGGACGGAACACGTCCTGCGACACAGCGACGTGGAGTATCGGCGCACGCCCGCCGCGAGCGTGCACTGGACGGAGTATTATGAACTAGGAATTGTTGTATTGTTGTTAAGTTGTTTGGTTGTATTTTTGTCAGTCGCAGTATTAGCCATATATTTTATTGTTTCAAAGTTTGAGTATTATACTCACTTGAAGATAAAGAAAAAATTATGAATAAAACATTGTTTACTTTAATAGGTACCATGACTTATTATTATATTTCAAAAAATAAATATAGCCACGGATAGATTATACCATAGATAACGTAGACTAAAAAGTTATAAAACATAGACATAGCTAAGACACGGTTTATATCGAGTTGTGATATCAAAGCTAGTTATTAACATTTAAGTAAACACTCTTTAGTAGTTCCAGATACGTAGATAAGAAGAGAATCTGGTGGTTTTACCAGTTGTGGTAAATAAAATTTGCCAGTGGAACACCACATACCATTTTTGACAATATGGGCATACTATATTCATTGAATCAATGATCACTTCGGGATTTACTTTATTGTATTTAACGTTTATTGTAATTGAAGGCTGATTTATTGAGATTGGTTATAGTTCTTGAAATAAGTCTGTTTTTATCGTTGATCACGCAGTTATTGGACTCACTCGTCAGGTTTCTCAGAAGGTTTGATGAAGATACTCTTGTTCGAAGATCTGCAGCTTGATCATTACCTTGACTGATTCGGTAGCTCTCAAAGAAGAAATTCGGATTATGTTTGCTTCTAAACGTATTTCTTGTTGGTGTGTTATTTCCGTAGTTCTTTTGTTTGTATGACTCTGAGCATTTGTAGTCGATGTCCCGATATTTTATGCACATAATGTAGCTCCAGTTTTCTATTTATACAAATAATTCACTAGTTTTTTGACTTACGATTACATTTTAAACTAAAGATTCATTAGTAATGTAGCTACGAGTATATTTACTAATTATGATTATTGTTCACTTCCTTGAAACCAAAATAGCTAATCACTTTCGTATATGTCACCGTTAGATTACAAAATTCGTTAGATTACAATGTGTCTCGCCAGATTGTAATCTAACGAATTTTGTTTAATCTTACGGTGACATATATAATTTATAAGTATCTTATCTTAATATGATAATTATAATTGATGTTATTGTTTTATGCTTATTGACAACAGACAGGAATACATTTCCTTTTTGAATGTATATTTTTTTAAATTATCGGTAGACCGGTTTAGAAATCGATACATGGAAGGGGGAATTGTTGGTGATTTTTAACGATATGGATGGAATAATTATTATCTCCATGAAAAAATACATACACATACCAATTCTCATAATAGTAAATTAAAAATTTTCTGAGTCTATAGATGTCATATGTTATTAGCGCAATCAAATCAATCAATTAACAACATTAAATGCTTAAATATATATATACAAACATGAACTAAAACTAGTTACTGTATAAATCTTGACCGCGTGGAATGGTGGCAAGAATGCTAGCAGCATTTCCCGTATACTGAAACTAGTTACTGTATAAATCTTGACCGCGTGGAATGTTGGCAAGAATGCTAGCAGCATTTCCTGTATACTAATTTTTATAATAATCGATACAACCGTTCTTGAGTAAAAAATGGACATATAGTGAGTCATAAAACGAATATTTATGACGAAATTGGACAGAAACATTGAGAATAAAGACGGGCTACACATTTATATAGTAGTATAGATATAGAAGTATATATATATAGACTAGCTTTACCCGCCCGCTTCGCTGGGCATTAGTCGCCGTAAAATGTTTTTATAATATTTATTTTTTTAATAATTTTTGATCATTAAAAATGTACAAATAATAAAGGAATCAAGAAACATAATTTTCGATCACACAAACAAATCCTCTTTTATCCGGTTCTATCAAATATCCACGTTATTACATTTACAACCTTGACCACACTTGGGAAGGTACGTAAAAAATCCTCACCATAATAGTGCATCTATCTTAGACTTCCTGTGTATTAAGTTTCCATATTACTCTTTATCCTATATCAGCAGCTACTTAATTATTCGATGTTGTACCTCGTAAATCAATGTACTATTAGGTTTAAAGTTTTGATTGGTTGTACCGAATGTAGTTTAATTCTTCGTTCTTGAACCTAGCGTACACATTACTAATGAATTGTTGTAACAGCTGACGACACTTCAGAATATGATTCGATTGATTATCTCTAATCATTGTACGATACGCATAAAAATCCATGCAACTAACTCTCTTCGATGTCACAAAGCGTGTCGAGATATTAATTTTATACAGTCTAAGATTATATCCATCTTCTTCACTCAGAAACAGAATTGGATAATAATCGTAGAATTCGTCATACGATTAGTGCGTTTCAGCCAAACCATGCATGATTTTTATTTATTTTTATTATGATAACAATATCTCGTTTTGTAATTTCTATACCAACAACTACAAGTGTGACTTCAGGAGTCATGGGAGCATTAAAGCGCCTTTAATGTTCATTCGATTGCGTTCTATCTGCTTCAATAATGACTTTGAATTTATCTCTTGTGTCATCGTCTAGAGCAATATTGAAATATCTAACTTAATTAAGCGATGCTTTCTCGATGATTTGTAATATTGAACATCGTCGATCAATCTCTTTTTATTTTTTGCAATTTGTAGATACTGGGGATTTTCTTCTAATACTGGAATAAATGAACCAATCTGATGATTGTCCTTCACTTTAAGACCCGAAATTATTGTATTGTACAATATTTGTTGTTCCAAATGATGTCACGTGAAAACATGAAATGTATTTTATAATATGCTGAAGGAAATATTTAGACTTCTTAGTAGTTCCACGGCGTTGGTAAAAGAGGTTCCGCTGGTTTAACCAGTTGTGATAAATAAACTATGCCAGTGGAGCAGCACATACCAGCATTTTTTTAAACTTGACTATATGGGCATACTTTCTAGGAACCAATGATCATATCGGGATGCATGTTGTTATCAGAACCTTTAATGTAATTGAAGGTTCATTTATTGAGATTTGTTCTAGTTCTTGACTTAGTCTGTTTTAGTCGTTGGTCATCCAGTCGTTGGATTCGCTCGTCAGGTTTTGCATTAGCTCTTGATGTAGATGCTCCTGTTCGAAGATCTGAAACTTGATCATTATATTGAGTAACTGTTTCGGCAGCTCTCAAAGAAGAAATTCGGATTCTATTTGCTTCTAAACGTATTTTTGTTGGTGTGTTGTTTCAGTAGCTCTTTTGGTTCTATAACGCTGTACATATCTTGTCGATGTTCCGATATTTTGTTCCTTCGGTGGTATTTTAATTGATTGTTTTGGTTATTTGTCTTACGTTTGCATTTTATACTAAATATTCATTGTTATTCTAGCTATGAGTATACTTACGAATTATGATTATTGTTCACTTTCATATAATCAAAATAGCTAATCACTTTTTCCCGTACATGTAATTTATAATTTTCTTATTTTAAAATGAAAATTATAATTGTTACGATTATTATATGTTTATTGACATATGACGGAAATTAAGTTTGTGGTTTTGCTTATTGAATACGTTTTATTTTTTTATCTGTCTTATTTGTCATCGCACTAAATAGTTTAGTTAACACGTGTTTTCATGCGATGGTCGAGTCAATATATTTATATAAAACATTATAGATTTTTAAGATTGAGATGCGTCACTATAAGATACTGTCAATTATTACGTAACAACTTAATACTTCGAGTACTGAGATTCCAGACACAATTGATTTTCAATTGTTATGGATCGTGGTCTTAGGGAGTAGACGTATTAAGACAGGAAGTCGCTTAAGTATTACATTGACAAGACTTGGTATTACATGGATCTCACAACTTTTTACCGTAGAACAACTGAGTTGCGAGACTTGGTTTTTTTGACAAGTATTGTTTTTAATGGGATTTCATTATTTTTTATCGGTTGATCAAATCAAAATACTTGTACGTACCTACTCATTTTCATGACAATCGGTTGAACGGTGTAGAAGTCTTTTTATCGCAGCGCCACCTGGTGGCGAGTTACATCAATGGGGGTAGCATAATTACTTTTTATTTCAAAAAGCACATACGCATAACAATTTTTATAATGATCGGTCAAATAGTTTCTTAGTCTATAGATGGCAGACATACAAACACATCCTTTTTTAAATATATAAATAATCTATCATTTGCGCAATCGAGTGTTCTTACCGTATACGAATTTTGTAAAGATCGGTTTAGCCGTTCTCGAGTTATTGCGAGACATACACACAAACAGACAGACAGACAGACAAAAATGTCAAAAATGGTAAAACTGATATTAGACAGTCATAAAATAAATACTTATGACGAAATTCGACAAGAAAATTGAGTATACAGACAGACTCTAGACATTTATATAGTAGTGTAGATATAGATATAGATTATATGTTTCTGATTACATGTTATCTCAAACTAAAGTGGCACATATTTTATAATATGCTGACAAGATATATAGATAGAGTATAAAGAACACGACGAACATTATTGTCTTCCGTGTGTATGTTTAATTAAATATGTCGAAAATATTAAGTGTGGTTATATATTGTGTGTTTATGTGCGTTGGAGTTGAAAATGCAAAAATATTAGGAGTGTTTCCATTTCCTTCTATAAGCCATCAAGTTGTTTTCCGTCCATTGATGTTAGAACTAGCTAAGCGTGGACATGAAGTCACGGTTATAACAACAGATCCAGCATATCCAAAACATCAAGCTCCTCAAAACCTAACTGAAATCGATGTACACGATATGTCTTATGTATGTATCAGAGATTTTATCAGCAAACACGGGAAGGAGAAAGATCCACTGAAGTTTTCTTACTTGGTGAATAATTTCATATTGGATATGTTTGTAAAACAATTAAAATCTGACGAAATTCAAAATCTCCTTCGTAGTAATAGTCAGTTTGATTTGGTATTTACCGAGTCCTTTATACGTCCAACTCTTATTTATTCACACATATTCAATGCGCCAGTGATAGAATTCAGCTCGTTAAGTGCGATTAATTCAGCTTTTGAAATGATTGGAGCAGCCACACATCCTCTTATTTATCCAAATCCAATGCATAGAAGAATTCATAACTTAACGATATGGGAAAAAATTGCAGAATTATATTATCATTACGGTATGGAGCTGATTTTTAAGTATCATTTACAAACTGAAAATGACCACTTAAAATCTATTCTTGGCCCTACTATACCAGATTTAGACGATTTGAGGCAAAACGTTCGAATGTTGTTCTTGAATGTACATCCTGTGTGGGATTTCAATCGGCCTGTTCCTCCAAATGTATTATACTTAGGAGGTTTGCATCAAAAACCTCCACGTGACTTACCGCAGGTACAACATTGTTCAATTAATTAATGTTTATAATACTTTAAAGGTTTGATTAAGTTTCTCAAAATACACGTTTTTTAGGAATTAAAATCATATCTTGATTCTTCGAAAAATGGAGTGATATATGTGAGTTTTGGTACAAATGTTAAGCCATCAATGTTTCCTCCGGAGAAGTTGAAGGTATTCACTCATGTATTTTCACGACTACCTTACGATGTTCTGTGGAAATGGGACAACGAAGAGCTTCCAGGACGTCCAAAGAACGTTAGGATTTCTAAGTGGTTGCCACAATCCGATTTATTGAGTAAATTTCATCGATATAACACAAAACCTACAGCAATGGAGGTAAACGAACTCGTAAAATAATTGTATCTATTTTTCCATCAGAGCATCCCAAAATCAAACTGTTTGTAACTCAAGGAGGTTTACAGTCTACGGATGAAGCTTTAACAGCTGGAGTGCCTCTGATTGGCATACCTATGCTTGGTGATCAATGGTTTAATGTTGAGCAATACGTTAAATTTAATATTGGAAAACAACTTGCAATTGAAACAATGACAGAAGAACAGCTAATGGATGCTATTAAAACTGTGATTGACGATAAAAGGTAAACATTTAATTTCACTAATATTAGCAATATGTTGGATGAATTTTTTTGTATTTTTCTTTCGTCACCATAGATTAACTATTTAGCAGTTTATACATGCGATTAACTGGTTATCAGTTAATAAGGCACAGACTGCGAACATGTACACAGTGACTATAGAAATTGTGAGTTGAATATTTGGCATATAAATATTCCTTACTTGTAAAAAAATATTACTTAAAATGCCAGACAACAAAAAAAAAATTAAAAATAAAAAGTACCTACAAGTATATGAAAAATTGTTGTTATACAACAAGTTAATAAATAATTATAGGATGATAAGTAAAATTAGCACAAATTTATTTATTTCATAGAACAAGTCAATAGTCATTTAAAATTAAGATCACTTATTTTGTAAAACACATACAATTGATAAAGAAATTGTCACCTTCATGTTTCTACTTTTTTTCTACTTCTTTATATAATTTAATTCTCTGAGTTAAACTTCTTTATGATTTCAGTTATCGTCAAAACATTGTCAAACTTCGTAATTTTGTAAATGATCAGCCGCAATCGTCGTTGGAGCGCGCGGTGTGGTGGACAGAACACGTCCTCCGACACAGCGACGTGGATTATCGGCGCACGCCCGCCGCGAGCGTACACTGGACGGAGTATTATGAACTAGGAATTATTTTATTGTTGTTAAGTTGTTTGATTGTATTCTTGTCAGTCACAGTATTAGCGATATGTTTTATTGTTTCAAAGGTTAAATATTATACGCACCTAAAGGTTAAGAAAAATTAATAAATAAAATATAATTTTCTTTAATAGTTGCCGTGACTTATTATTTTATTTCAAACCATAAATATGGCTACGGCTAAAATATAAAATATAGCTGATACCTCCATGTGTCTAATTTCAAAGAAATTCTGCCACATATGTATTCCACCAATCCGCATTGTGCAGCTTGGTGAAATATATTTCAAACCTTCTCCTCAAAGAAAGAGAAGACCTTAGTCCAGCAGTTGGAAAATTTACAGGCTGTTGTTGAATATAAAACTTTTCAGAACAGTGTTACTGTTTACAATAATCTCTTCCAGATAATCAGATAAGATAATCAAAGGATAAAACGGGAATAGTTTACTAATGAGGAACGATTTTTAAATATAATGTAATATACAGTACAAGGTCAATATTACGTAAGATTATGCAATGTGCAATCAATGGTGCAATCGCGATTGCAAATTATTATGCAATCTCCAAAAAATTGAATTAAATAAGTTCTTGATTTTTTTAGTAACAAATAGTATTTTTACCAATTTATTTAACATCAATTTCAGAACAGTTTTTCTTTTTTATATTACATACAATTTTTTATTAAAAAACGGTGTACATTGTATCTAGGAACAATATTTTTTAAGCAAGTATGGCACAAGAAATGTACCTATCAGTGATTTTTGTTGATAAGTAGATAAGCGTTTAATTTTTTTAGTTAATCGTTGTTTAACGGAACTTTGTAATTGAAACAATTAAGGAATGAATACGAATATATGCCGACATTATGTTTTACTATGAGTTTTGTTTACCATAGAAACGCAGTTACGATTCAATAAAGAAGTAGTTAATACTAGTAGCTAATATGCTTGTTATTTTCGAAAGTAGGTAATCAGGATTCTTTCATTGTAAGTGCTTCTGATGTTATTTTCTATTTATATATATTTAGTTGATGGTCGGTTCAGAAGTATACATTTCAAAATACCTATGATTAAATAAGGATTTTGATCTAAGCAGAACATCGATGTGGTTCAGCTTACTTAAATAACCATTAGAAATTAGTATCAAAGTTTGCATCAACTTTTCAAATACATATACAGTTTGTTTATCTCTATATGTATTATCGCAATGAATACAATAATGACTTTTCACTTTAGTGTTTTCATAGATTCCTTACATACATATGTTTGTATATATACTACATAATTTTATATACTATAACACATATACAAAATATGACGTTTTTATAAACATTTAAACAGTTTATCAAAGTAAACAGGTTACGTTCAGCTAAAACTCTTTAATTACGTACAAACATAATTAATTTATTTACAAGATTTACATCATGTTTACATCATATTTTTAGGGTTCCGTACGTCTGAATACAAAAACGGAACCCTTATAGGATCACTCGTGTGTCTGTCCGTCCGTCGCTTACAGTCTATTATCTCCGAATCTATTAAACCGATTAAGTTGAAATTTGGTACACATATCAATTCCTGTAACCCAAATACAGAGGTGTAACGTGAGCAGATGAAATTTGTATATGGGGGGTCATTTTTGGGGGAGAAGGAGAAAATTTAAAAAAAAAATTCTGAAAACTAAATCGTGTGGCATAGCAAATGAAAGGTCTTGTTGAGAAGATCTTAAATGTATTTTTTTGTAATTTTAAAATAAATAGTTTCCAAGTTATTCAAGAAAATAGACGAAAATTGACCATTCCCCCCCCCTTATCTCCGAAACTACTGAACCTAAAATTTTGAAAAAAATTCAGAAAATAGTTTTCTCCTTATAGATTATAGGAAAACCTATAAGAAGTCCATGATATTAAAATAACATGGTAAATCACTCAATATTGTGCGTACCAACTTACATTTGCAGGTGGAATGTGTGGGAGAACATATTTTTTAACTCCAATATTAAGTTTTGTTGAATCGGTTTGTAGATGAATATTTAATGAAAAAAATAAGCCCACAATGAGCATTATACGACCAATATTTTAGGAGATATTAACATCGTACGGAACCCTCTTCACGCGAGTTCAACTCGCAATTGTCCCCTTTTTTTTTGGTTATATATTATCACAAACTAATATGGCAGATATCACATTATGAATAACGCGGAGAACATTACATTTCTCTGGCTTGTGTATTTTTAATCAAAAATGTCGAAAATATTAAGTGTAGTCATATATTGTGTGTGTATGTGCGTCGGAGCTGAAAGTGCAAAAATATTAGGAGTGTTTCCAACTCCTGCTATAAGCCATCAAGTTGTGTTCCGTCCATTGATGCTCGAACTAGCTAACCGTGGACATGAAGTCACGGTTATAACAACAGATCCAGCATATCCAAAACATCAATCTCCTCAAAACCTAACTGAAATCGATGTGCATGATATGTCCTATGAACTCGTTAAGGAGTTTTTCAGAAAGCATGGAAACGAGAAAGATCGACTTAGGTATTTTTACTTGGTGTGTGATGTCGTTTTGGATTTGTTTGTGGCACAATTAAAATCCGACGAAGTTCAAAATCTTCTTCGTGGTGGAAGTCAGTTTGATTTGGTAATATCCGAATCTTTTATACGCCCAGCTCTTATTTTTTCACACATATTCAATGCGCCAGCAATAGAATTCAGCTCGTTAAGCGGGATTAATTTAGCTTTCGAAATGGTTGGAGCAGCCACACATCCTCTTATATATCCAAATGCAATGCATAGAAGAATTTATAATTTAACGATCTGGGAAAAGATTACAGAATTATATTATCATTACGGTATGGAGTTGATTTATAAGAATTATTTACTAATTGAAAATGATAAGTTAAAATCTGTTTTTGGTCCAAATATACCAGATTTGGACGATTTGAGGCAAAACGTTCGAATGTTGTTCTTGAATGTACATCCTCTTTGGGATTTCAATCGGCCTGTTCCTCCAAATGTATTATATTTAGGGGGTGTGCACCAAAAACTTCCACGGGACTTACCGCAGGTACAACATTGTTTAATAAATAAATGTTAATAATACTTAAGTGGATTGATTCAATTTCTCTCAATATACTTTTTTCTAGGACTTAAAATCTTATCTTGATTCTTCGAAAAATGGAGTGATATATGTGAGTTTTGGTACAAATGTTAAGCCATCGATGTTTCCACGGGAGACATTGAAGATATTTACTGACGTGTTTTCTCAACTGCCTTACGATGTTTTGTGGAAATGGGATAACGACGAGCTTCCAGGACGTCCAAAAAACGTTAAGATTTCTAAATGGCTGCCACAATCTGATTTGTTACGTAAGTCTCATCGTTATAACACAATTCTATTTTTTTTTGTTTTTTTTTCTCACTCGAAAAACGGTACCCTCAACGTCTTTCGGCGGACGCCACGGGATCGCTTACACATATACCATGGTGCCCTGGCGTTTGGCCCATCTATGCGGGCCTTCAACACCTCGGAGGGATTGCGGTGTCCTTCTGCGTTATGACACTTTAGCAGAAGGAGGTGTTGATAATGCTCGGTAGCGAGAGGTCTCCGCCCATAGTCGCCGCCAGGGTGTGCCTCTGTGGCCCCCACGCCACACATTCGCAAAGGGTTTGGTACGCCGTGTCCGTACCGTACCGTAGCATCCCTGCGGGGTAAGTACCTGCGTTATTCTGTACGACAGTCTGCCTTGCTTCCACTTGACCCAATGACTCAAGTGCGGATGAATCGCCTCCACTATAGCCAGGCCCACCGTGGGTAACGCCAGGTCCTCCTACCATCGGGCGATCAGGGCTTGCCGGGCTAGAGCAATGATCCGCCAGATCTCCGCTGACCCTGGACGGTCGCCCCCGTCCCGCGCCGGTACACTTTCGCGAGCAACCCCACCGGGAGGTCCCAGGGCTGATCACCTGAGAGAAGTCTCGCCGCAGTCCACGACACCGTTCGGTATCCCCTGATGCCTCGCACCGCTATGACCCTCTGCGGCTTTCGTAGCGGGGCCCGATTTTAACGTCTACCCAGGTCGGGGCACCGTACAGCGCCATGGACCTCACTACGCCGGAATACAGACGCCGGCATAGCGATCCCGGCCCCCCCACATTCAGAACGAGGCCGCCGAGAGTGGGGGCGGCGTTTATGAGCCTTATAACATAAAACCTGCAGCAATGAAGCCAAAACAACTAATAAAATAATTGCATTTATTTTTCCATCAGGGCATCCTAAAATCAAGCTGTTTATAACTCAAGGAGGCTTGCAGTCCACTGACGAAGCGATAACTGCTGGAGTGCCTCTTATTGGAATGCCGGTGATTAGTGATCAATGGTTTAATGTCGAGCAATACATTAAATTTAACATTGGAAAAGGTCTTTGTATGAATACACTCACGGAGAAACAGCTCATGGATGCTATAAAAATTATAAGCGATAGTGAAAGGTAAATATTTAACTTTACTTCCTCTTTAATATTATTAAAAACTTTCATAATTTTATCATTCTATTTCACGAAGATTTATAATCCATTATTTTTCTAATAGTTTTTTTTTTATGTATGTATGTTTCAGTTATCGTTATAATGTTGTGAAGCTACGCAACTTCATGAACGATCAACCGCAATCGTCACTGGAGCGCGCGGTGTGGTGGACGGAACACGTCCTGCGACACAGCGACGTGGAGTATCGGCGCACGCCCGCCGCGAGCGTGCACTGGACGGAGTATTATGAACTAGGAATTGTTGTATTGTTGTTAAGTTGTTTGGTTGTATTTTTGTCAGTCGCAGTATTAGCCATATATTTTATTGTTTCAAAGTTTAAGTATGTGCACTTGAAAGTTAAGAAAAATTGATATTAAAATATTATTTTATTGTATTAGTAGCGAATAAATATGATATTTTTAATGTGATCTATAGTCGATTGAAAGGCTTAAATTTTTTCCCACATTCACTTCATACGAGAATGTGGAATATAAATATAAATATAAATATGAGACAACATCACATACATTACTCTGATCCCAATGTAAGTAGCTGAAGCACTTGTGTTATGGAAATCAGAAGTAACGACGGTACCACAAACACCCAGACCCAAGACAACATAGAAAACTAATGGTAATCTACATCGACTCGGCCGGGAATCGAACCCGGGACCTCAGAGTGGCGTACCCATGAAAACCGGTGTACACACCACTCGACCATGGAGGTCGTCAATAATATATACAATCTAGATACTTCATTCCAGCGCTTTCATAGTTCATTAATACAATTTTTAATATAATGCATACAAAAAGTATGACGTATTTACAGACATTTAAATGATTTAACAATTTAATGGAAGAAAAAATCTTAAATAAATCTCCCACAAAAAAATCATCTAAGTTACATTCAGCTAAATTCTTTAATTACGTACGAACATACCTCATTTACAAGATTTTATATTTACAATATAATTTTCTGATTACATGTTATCGCAAACTAAAGTGGCAGATATCATATTATAAAGAACACGACAAACATTACATTTCACTTCCGTGTGCATTTTTAATTAAAAATGTGGAAAATATGTAGAGTGATCATATATTGTGTGTGTATGTGCGTTGGAGCTGAAAGTGCAAAAATATTAGGAGTTTTTCCATCGCCTTCTATAAGCCATCAAGTTGTGTTCCGTCCATTAATGCTAGAACTAGCTAAGCGTGGACATGAAGTCACGGTTATAACAACAGATCCAGCATATCCAAAACATCAAGCTCCTCAAAACCTTACTGAAATCGATTTACATGATATGTCCTATGAAGTCGTCAAAGATTTTATCAGAAAAAATGGAAATGAGAAAGATCAACTTAGGTTTTTTTATTTGGTGTCTAATTTTATTTTGGATTTGTTTGTGAAACAATTAAAATCTGATGAAATTCAAAATCTTCTTCGTAGTAATAGGCAGTTTGACTTGGTATTTACCGAGTCTTTTATACGCCCAGCTCTTATTTATTCACACATATTCAATGCGCCAGTGATAGAATTCAGTTCGTTAAGTGGAATTAATTCAGCTTTTGAAATGGTTGGAGCAGCCACACATCCTCTTATTTATCCAAATCCAATGCATAGAAGAATTTATAATTTAACAATGTGGGAAAAGATTACAGAATTATATTATCATTACGCTACGGAGTTGATTTTTAAGAATCATTTGCAAATTGAAAATTATATGTTAAAATCTATACTTGGACCAACTACACCAGATTTGGACGATCTGAGGCAAAATGTTCGGATGTTGTTCTTGAATATACATCCAGTTTGGGATTTCAATCGGCCTGTTCCTCCAAATGTATTATTCTTAGGGGGTTTGCATCAAAAACCTGCACAAGACTTACCGCAGGTAAACGTTGATTCCAACGTTGTTCAATTAATAAATGTTAATTATACTTAAAAGGTTTGATTAAATTTCTCTAGATATACTTTTTTCTAGGACTTAAAATCCTATCTTGATTCTTCGAAAAATGGAGTGATATATGTGAGTTTTGGTACAAATGTTAAGCCATCGATGTTTCCACGGGAGACGTTGAAGATATTTACTGACGTGTTTTCTCAACTGCCTAACGATGTTCTGTGGAAATGGGACAACGACGAGCTTCCAGGACGTCCAAAGAACGTTAAGATTTCTAAGTGGCTGCCACAATCTGATTTGTTACGTAAGCCTCATCGTTACGACGTGAAACCAGCAGCAATGGAGCTAAAACAACTGATACAATAATTGCATTGACTTTTCCATCAGGGCATCCTAAAATCAAGCTGTTTATAACACAAGGAGGCTTGCAGTCCACGGATGAAGCGATAACTGCTGGAGTGCCTCTTATTGGAATACCGATGCTTGGTGATCAATGGTTTAATGTCGAGCAATACATTAAATTTAACATCGGAAAAGGTCTTTCTATAGATACACTCACGGAAAATCAGCTAATGGATGCTATAAAAATTATAAGCGATAGTGAAAGGTAAATACTCAATTATACTTACATCAACTTTATTCAAAACTATTGTACATACTATAAAAATCTCACTTTTATCACACAAGTGATATAAATTAAGAGGCATAACAAAATATCAATATAATCACTTTCTATTATTACGAAGATAGTAAAGATAATAAAATTCAGATTCATTATTTTTCTAATTTATGTTTCAGTTATCGTCAAAACGTTGTCAAGCTACGCAACTTCATGAACGATCAACCGCAATCGTCGCTGGAGCGCGCGGTGTGGTGGACGGAACACGTCCTGCGACACAGAGACGTGGAGTATCGGCGCACGCCCGCCGTGAACGTGCACTGGACGGAGTATTATGAACTAGGAATTGTTGTATTGTTGTTTAATTGTGTGATTGTATTTTTGTCAGTCACAGTATTAGCGATATATTTTATTGTTTCAAAAGTTAAATATTACACTCACTTAAAGGTTAAGAAAAATTAATAAATAAAACTTCATGTTCTTTAGTAGGTGCCGTGACTTATTACTTTATTTCAAAACATAAATATGGCTACGGATAAATGACACTATTAGTGATGAATACTTTATAAGAATAAAATATTTTTAATATATTATATTTAAAGAGATTGGCAAGTACACTCAGCTCTGCTGCATTACTTTTACAATATAATGTCCTAAGGTCTTATGCTCTGGAGTAATGGAGCCCCTCTTCATAAGATTTTTATACTGCACAAAAGGGCTATTAGCGCAATTATTAACTTAGGAACTTAAGAAACATTGAGGCATCAATCAAAATAAATAAAGATTTTAACTGTTACTTCTCAATATATATTCCATAATTCAGTGTACCAATCATATGATACAGTACTTTAAAACAATAGGGGAAATGTTATTCATTTGTCTCTGTTGTAAGTCATAGAAATACCGCAGCGAATCTTGTAAATTTTACTGTGCGGGCAGGAAAGCAAAACTTGTCACAATAGGTCCTATAACAACTAATATTAGTTACTGCAAAAAAGCAGATGTATTTACCAAGTTCCTCATCATTCCAAAACACAACATTTGTTTCCAAATTACGTCGTTACATTTTGACAATTGTTGGATTGTGTCATGTCTGCAAATATTGTTGTAATTTAAACATAGTGTGCGATGTTCTAATTGAACCACGGTCATTTTTAAGTCCTTAAACCTAATCATTCGGTTATTAATAGTAACATATCTCATCCATGAAAAAAAAACTGACAAATATTGCAAGTCATTGTTACACAATACGCGTTATCACTATGACAAGATAAAAGTAATTCGTTTACTAGACGCAACAAAATCATATCGTAATTTTTCTTCAATATTTATATTTATATAGCCTTGAAAGCGTTGCTTAAGGAAATTTACCAGATATGGTTCGATAGATAAGACACTTACAAGTTCATATGCGTTTTAATGGTTTATCTACATAAACAAGAAGAGAAAATCCAAAATAGATCTCCTATGGATTAGGTAATTTAATATTCGAAGTTACATTATTACGCACAGACACAGCTCCATTACACGTTTCTATGTTTACATTATATGTTTCTGATTATATGTTATCGCAAACTAGTGGCCGATATCATATTATATAAATACTACAGCCATTGTATTCCTCTTCCGTATCCATGTGCCCATGTTTAGTTAAATATGTCGAAATTATTTGAGGTGATAATATGTTGCGTATGTATGTACGTTGGGGCTGAAACAGCAAAAATATTAGGAGTGTTTCCAACTCCTGCTATAAGCCATCAAGTTGTGTTCCGTCCACTGATGCTCGAACTAGCTAAGCGTGGACATGAAGTCACGGTTATAACAACAGATCCAGCATATCCAAAACATCAAGCTCCTCAAAACCTAACTGAAATCGATGTGCACGACATGTCCTATGCACTCGTCAGGGAGTTTTTCAGAAAGAATGGAAACGAGAAAGATCCAATTAAGTATTTGTACTTGGTGTGTGATGTCGTTTTGGAATTGTTTGTGGCACAATTAAAAACTGACGAAGTTCAAAACATTCTTCATAGTGAAAGTCAGTTTGATTTGGTAATATCCGAATCTTTTATACGCCCAGCTCTTATTTTTTCACACATATTCAATGCGCCAGCGATTGAATTCAGTTCGTTAAGTGGGATTTATTCAGCTTTTGAAATGATTGGAGCAGCCACACATCCTCTTATATATCCTAATGCAATGCACAGAAGAATTTATAATTTAACAATCTGGGAAAAGATTACAGAATTATATAATCATTACGGTATGGAGCTGGTTATTAAGAATTATTTACAGACTGAAATTGATAAGTTAAAATCTGTTTTGGGTCCAAATATACCAGATTTAGATGATTTGAGGCAAAATGTTCGGATGTTGTTCTTGAATGTACATCCTCTTTGGGATTTCAATCGGCCTGTTCCACCAAATGTAGTATACTTAGGAGGTTTGCACCAAAAACCTCCACGAGACTTACCGCAGGTACAAAATTGTTTAATTATTAAATCTTTACAATACTTAAGAGGATTGATTACATTTCTCTAGATACACTTTTTTCTAGGATTTAAAATCCTATCTTGATTCTTCGAAAAATGGAGTGATATATGTGAGTTTTGGTACAAATGTTAAGCCGTCGATGTTTCCACGGGAGACGTTGAAGATATTTACTGACGTGTTTTCTCAACTGCCTTACGATGTTCTGTGGAAATGGGACGACGACGAGCTTCCAGGACGTCCAAAGAACGTTAAGATTTCTAAGTGGCTGCCACAATCTGATTTATTATGTAAGTCTTATCGTTATAACATAAAACCTGCAGCAATGAAGCCAAAACAACTAATAAAATAATTGCATTTATTCTTCCATCAGGGCATCCTAAAATCAAGCTGTTTATAACTCAAGGAGGCTTGCAGTCCACGGATGAAGCGATAACTGCTGGAGTGCCTCTTATTGGAATGCCGGTAATTAGTGATCAATGGTTTAATGTCGAGCAATACGTTAAATTTAACATCGGAAAAGGACTTTCTATGGATACACTCACGGAGAAACAGCTCATGGATGCTATAAAAATTATAAGCGATGGTGAAAGGTAAATATTCAATTTTACTTACTCTTCAATATTATTTGAAACTATTGTACATAACACATCAAAGAAGCTTTTCTGCGAGAGCTAAAGAAAAAATCTCACTTTGTAGGATTGATTATCAACCGACTTCCAAAAGGAGGAGGTTATCAATTCGTCTGTATTTTTTTTTTTTTTTTTTTTTTATGTTTGTTACCTCATAACTTTTCACTGGGTGGATCGATTTTGATATTTTTTTTTTTTGTTTGAAAGGTAGTGTTTCCCGTGGGGTCCCATTTTTTTTTTATTTTTTTCCGATGATGGTATCCATATGAAAACGACATAAGTCTTAAATTTGCATTATGTATATGCACGACAAATAGGTGAATAACTGAAAATCACGTTAACCAATTTTGATAATTCTTTTTTTATTATAAAATATATACTTCAAGGGTAATTTGGTGAAAGTTTGGTAAGGTTCTGAGCATAGGATCCATGACAAAGTAACGGAACGGAAGGGAACGGAACAATTCTGAGGAGCACGTTAGCGATACTCAGTCGAATCTTTTATTTATAGGTTATTTGGATATTTGAGTCACCTTCCGTAATGTGGTTATGTTTATGTAATTATCATAGTCGAATATTATAATCAACTAGCTACCCACCCCGGCTTCGCACGGGTGCAATACTGATACTAAATATACTACAGAATTTGTTTATTTGCGACATCACATCGCAAACTTCTAAAATTATCAGTGTTTCTTTACTATATTGTTCATGTATTATATACACAAACCTTCCCCTTGAATCACACTATCTTTTAAAAAAACCGCATCAAAATCTGTTGCGTAGATTTAAAGATATAGGGATAGAGAAAGCGACGTTGTTTTATAATATGTAGTGATGGAACTCCTATACGGCTCACAGGTAAGGTGCGATATGGAGCAGAATTTCTTACTATCTTTAATCAAATTTTGTGTATGTGATGTGATGTCATATGATGTACGAAATATAGTTGGTCTTTTTCAAAGTTTTTTTCTGAGTTCGATTACAGCTCTTTCGAGGGATCCTTGTAGTTTACGCCGCGTGACGTATTAAATCCGCATTTTCGAAAGTCTATTTTTGCTTTATTCGAAAGTTCCTTTTGAAATTGTCCTCGAAGTAGTTACTGATTCATATAAACGGCACGCTTAATCTATCCATATTAAGAAAAAATGTTAGTCTACATCAGCTTCACTTAAAATCAAAAAATAAATAAAATTTTAACAAAAAGAAAAACCGACTTCAAACAAAACACTTTTTTAAAACAAATAAAAATGTACTAAAAAGTAATAAAAATAATTGCATATTTAACATATTTTTGAGAGTCCTCCTAGGTAAAATGAAATGAAAAATATTAGACTATTTAAAAGTCGATTTACGATTATATAATGTAGTTATAATTATTGCTATATTTGGAGTCGGTGTCAGCCAATGCTATACTATATCTATCAAAAAACAATACGAGAATACTTTAAGAAATATGTTTCTTACAAATTACCTTTTATACGATATTATACTGGGTCAATCAAGAGGCTCGTATCGCTTCTTTCTTTCGATTGTTGAAGCGTGTGCCCGTCGCTGACACCGGCTCCAAATATAACAATAACTATAACTACATTATATAATCGTAAATCGACTTTTAAGTAGTCTAATATTTTTCATTTCATTTTACCTAGGAGGACTCTCAAAAATATGTTAAATATGCAATTATTTTTATTACTTTTTAGTACATTTTTATTTGTTTTAAAAAAGTGTTTTGTTTGAAGTCGGTTTTTCTTTTTGTTAAAATTTTATTTATTAAAATAATAATCAAATAAAAACGTTTTAAAACGATTCTCTATGGCTGAACAACTTTAGTTTTCGTTATGGTACACTAAAAGTAAAATTCAATTGAAGGTTAGCACATTTTTTTTTGTCATTTTCTTATCCCGTTTCTATTATCCGGGTTATGTGGTATTCCTTCCTACTAAAACCATTGCAATATTTGAATTTAGCTCGGATTGGAGAGTCTGTGCGTTCGTAATTATATAAAGAATCTGTGACCTATTCACAGCTCCAAGTTCCATTTCAAGCTAAAATACTAGCCCCCATGATCGTAACCTTCCTCGCGGTGATGATCTCACATCGTAGCGAGAACTTTCCCGCTTTTCGTGTAGCCCATTTCAATCACGGAGTGGAGTACATTAGCAATAAATTTACTTTTATCAAGATCAGTGCTTAGTATAATGAGCTCTTATCAAATCTCATGGTATATTTTAACCTAAGATATTTGTCCTGATTCCTCCATCGTTCTTAATTTGCTATATGATTTGCCACTCGTTAAGTTACTTTCTTAATTTATTTTTTTACATAAAGCTAACAGATAGCTAACATCTATATTGAAAATAATATAGGACATGTTTTTATTGCATAATCGGTAGAATCACACAAGCGACATTAATTAAACGGCATAACAAAATATCAATTTAATCACTTTCTATTTTTACGAAGATTATAATAAATACAGATTCATTATTTTTCTAATTTATTTTTCAGCTATCGTCAAAACGTTGTGAAGCTACGTGACTTCATGAAAGATCAACCGCAATCGTCCCTGGAGCGCGCGGTGTGGTGGACGGAACACGTCCTGCGACACAGCGACGTGGAGTATCGGCGCACGCCCGCCGCGAACGTGCACTGGACGGAGTATTATGAACTAGGAATTGTTGTATTGTTGTTAAGTTGTTTGGTTGTATTTTTGTCAGTCACAGTATTAGCGATATGTTTTATTGTTTCAAAGGTTAAGTATTATACGCAGTTAAAGGTTAAGAAAAATTAATAAATAAAATATCATTTTCTTTAATAAAAACCTTGACTTATTATTTTATTAAAAAACATAAATATGGCTATGGATAATTTACACAATTGGTGTTGAAGACCTAATAATAATAATATATTTTTATTACTAGCTGACCCAGCCACGCATTGCTGTGGCTCAGTAAATATAACATTTTGAATATTTTTTTAGTAATTCTTTGTAAAATCAAACTCATATATCCTAAAAAAAATTAAGTAGATTCATTCATATGACATTGAAAAACTTGTGATAAACACGAAGAGAAAATCTTAAACAAATCTCCTATGGATTATGTAATCAAACATTCAAATTAACATTATTACGTACAGACACAGCTCCATTACACATATCTATGTTTACATTATATGTTTATGACTATATGTTATCGCAAACTAAAGTGGTCGGTATCGTATTATAAAACACCACAATCATTGTGTTCCTCTTCCCTGTCTATGTTTAGTTAAACATGTCGAAATTATTTAAAGTGATCTATTTCTGTGCGTGTGTGTGTGTTGGAGCTGAAACAGCAAAAATATTAGGAGTGTTTCCAACTCCTTCTATAAGCCATCAAGTTGTGTTCCGTCCATTGATGCTAGAACTAGCTAAGCGTGGACATGAAGTCACGGTTATAACAACAGATCCCGCATATCCAAAACATCAAGCTCCTCAAAACCTAACTGAAATCGATGTGCATGATATGTCCTATGAACTCGTCAAGGATTTTGTCAGAAAGCATGGAAACGAGAAAGATCAAATTAGTTTCTTTCACATGATGTGTGATTTTATTTTAGATGTGTTTGTTTTACAATTAAAATCTGACGAAATTCAAAATTTTCTTCGGAGTAATAATCAGTTTGATTTGGTTTTTGTCGAATCTTTTATACGTCCAGCTCTTATTTTTTCACACATATTCAATGCACCAGTTATAGAATTCAGTTCGTTGAGCGGGATTAATTCAGCTTTTGAAATGGTTGGAGCAGCCACACATCCTCTTATATACCCAAATGCAATGCATAGAAGAATTTATAATTTAACAATGTGGGAAAAGATTACAGAATTATATTATCATTACGCTACGGAGTTGATTTTTAAGAATCATTTGCAAATTGAAAATGATAAGTTAAAATCTATTCTTGGTCCTAATACACCAGATTTGGACGATCTGAGGCAAAATGTTCGGATGTTGTTCTTGAATGTACATCCAGTTTGGGATTTAAATCGGCCTGTTCCTCCAAATGTATTATTCTTAGGGGGTTTTCATCAAAAACCTCCACAGGACTTACCGCAGGTACAACATTGTTCAATTAATAAATTTTTATAATAAATACTTAAGAGGTTTAATTAAATTTCTCAATATATACGTTTTTCTAGGACCTAAAATCCTATCTTGATTCTTCGAAAAATGGAGTGATATATGTGAGTTTTGGTACAAATGTTAAGCCATCGATGTTACCATCGGAGAAGTTGAAGATATTTACTGACGTGTTTTCTCAACTGCCTTACGATGTTCTGTGGAAATGGGACAACGACGAGCTTCCAGGACGTCCAAAGAACGTTAAGATTTCTAAGTGGCTGCCACAATCTGATTTATTACGTAAGTGACATCGTTCCTTATTCGTTTATTTTAAATGTTACGTCATCGATTTATATACGACGACACTAAATGTTTAAAAATAATATTTAATATAGGTAACAGTCAAGGTTGGAGCTCACACAATTCATTATATAATTGCATTAATTTTGTTTTCAATCAGGGCACCCTAGAATCAAGCTGTTTATAACTCAAGGAGGCTTACAATCCACTGATGAGGCAATAACAGCTGGAGTGCCCCTTATTGGGATACCAATGCTTGGTGATCAATGGTTTAATGTCGAGCAATACGTTAAATTTAACATTGGAAAAGGGCTTTCCATCAAAACACTTACAGAGAAACAGCTAATGGATGCTATCAAAACAATAAGCGATAGTGAAAGGTAAATATCCAATTTTTACTTTATAATAAATTTGATATTTTCCAAATCTTTAAATCTAAAGCGAAAATCTCAGCTTGTATAATTGGTTATTATTTCAGTTTTAAAACAATTATTTTATGAATGTAATTCACTTATTATATTATCACTATTATTACATAATAGAAAACAAAGTCGCTTACCGCTGTCAGTCCCTATGTATGCATAGATCTTTAAAGTTACGCAACAGATTTTGAAGTTTATTTCAATAGATAGATTGATTCGAGAGGAAAGTTTATATTTATAATAGGTACATGCACAATATAGCAGATAATGATTGAAAAACTGTGAACATTGTACGACATTCAGCAGTGTATTTAGTATCAGCATTGCAACCATACGAAGCCGGGGTGGGTCGCTAGTAAACTTAAACACAGAAAGTAAAATTGAACTGACAGCTACTTACGATGACTTTTTTAACTCGGATCAGTGAGGTTGAGCTATCCTATATATAAAAATTATCGAAAACTGTGATAGGGATGTTTCGAGGATACGTTGGCGCGAGTACCGTTACTCATGAAGAAGATCACTAAATTACTGTATGACTGACCAAGTCGCTAAATGAGTCCAACATTTTGTATAGGCCATTCCAACTACAAGAGTATCAAAGGCCAATAAACTAATTTTAAATTAAATTAAAGCTATTAAATTGGTCAAGATCTTGAATAATTATTTAACAGTTATTATTTATCGATCGAACTTGCCATTTTAAATATACTCGAAGTTAGGATCAGACCCAAGTGCAAATTGAAGTGGATATGAGTAGTTAAGTGGAGAGATATAATAAATAAATGTATTTTAATCTAAACAAGTGCTTAATATAATGAATTCTTATCAAACCGGTTAGCATACGTTATCTTAGATAACTTTATCTTAATTTCTATATTAATTTTAGTTTAGTTTAACAACTAGAACAACATAAAAATAATTACGCGACAACCTTTTTTACTCAAATGGGTTATTTGATTTACATAAAAGGCTATTACATGTTAGACCAGAACTGTTACTTGTAAAGTTATGAAGAAAGGGGGCCAGGTACGAAAACCTCAATAAAAGTAAAGCTTGCGATAAACGTATGTCTATAATTGAAAATAATAACACTGAAACAACCGAAATTAAAAAAAAAATCTATCAGAGCTTAAAATCTGATTGGCTGATACAACATCTCTGGCTAAGTTGTCTTGTACCATGATGTTGACCTCCCGATGAATTTCAGTTACATAACGAAATCGTATATATATTACATTAAATTTCCTATTTCTTCGAAGATTATAATAACTTCAGATCCACTATTATTCTAATTTATTATTTCAGTTATCGCCAGAATGTTGTGAAGCTACGCAATTTTATGAACGATCAACCGCAATCGTCCCTGGAGCGCGCGGTGTGGTGGACGGAACACGTCCTGCGACACAGAGACGTGGAGTATCGGCGCACGCCCGCCGCGAACGTGCACTGGACGGAGTATTATGAACTAAGAATTGTTGTATTGTTGTTAAGTTGTTTGATTGTATTATTGTCAGTCGCAGTATTAGCGATATACTTTATCATTTCAAGACTTCACAATTACACACACCTAAAAGTTAAAAAAATGTTATAACTAAATAGGTAATCATAGCTCAAAGCTCCATAAATATTATGAATTCTAGTAGGATGTACATATGTGTTTAATATACGTTTTTTTAAATATATCTAATATTTTCTTAACGAGTATTTATTTATCCTAATTGAGAACTAAAACTGGACAAAATATAAACGACGGACGTACGTAGTACTGTGTTTTTTTTTAATATCAATAAATGCTTAGTCACGGTTTTAATGCAGAAAATATTGGAAACTATGAAATAATATGTTTTTATTGTTTTGATTAGATTATTTTGACTGTCTAGATTTTTTTCTCTTGATAAGATTATCTCTACAGCTGTACGTACTTTGAGCTCATAATTTGAATAATTATTTTATTGTTTATTTGTATCACCAAGGAGCGTAATAATCTATATCAATATCATAAACGTGAAAGTGACTATGTCTGTCTGTCACTCTTTCACGACGAAAATCGCTGAACCGAATTTGATGAAATTTGGTACGAAGCAAACTTGAACTTCAAAAAAGGACATAGGGTACTTTTTTGCCTGACACATGACAACCAACACCCTAAAAGGCTAGCGAAGACGCAGGTGACTATTATTCTAATTTATATAATATAATGTTTTTTTATGACAATAGTTTTGTTTATTTTTATAAGAGAAACAGAATATAACGGAGATATCTGCTAGTATTCATGCTATTATTCATTCAGGTCATGTTACATAGTTATATTTAATTTAAATCCGTATATTATACATATGTATTTAGTTCAAAATGCCTCTGTTGCCAAATTAAAAAGAAATTGTTAAGGAATGCTTGTGTGCAAAGGGAGACATATATGTATCTATATAATATAGGAGACAAAAAAGACCCGCTGAGTTTTTTCATCGGTTCTTCTCAGGTCAGGGTGTTTTCCTTTCCAATCCGGTGGTATTGTTTCATTTGATCATCAATAAGAAAGTGAAATTCTATATTGAATAAAATCAGATTGAGTTTAGTGCTCAATGTAAGTCATTCGTATGTAAATAAATTGTCATCCACATAATTACATCACAATTAACTTCGTGACGTAATTACAAACTATGTGCGTTTGTCCGATAAATATTCTAACCCATGACCAATACAGATGATTATACAAGATTTCTAAGCAAATATTAATCAATAATATATCGACCTTACACCTTATCAAAAATCATCTTAAAGGTTATCATTCTGTCGAAGACGATGATAATATTGATTTATGAACGTGACACATCTTATCGGTCATGACGCCAGTTCGTTAAAAAATCCTCCTTTAAAAAAAATACCTCAGAGGAGTTAATGATTTTGTACCTCTCAATTTTTTTTAAAATAAATATGAGACAACATCACATACATTACTTTGATCCCAATGTAAGTAGCTAAGGCACTTGTGGAATCAGAAGTAACGACGGTACCACAAACACCCAGACCCAAAACAACATAGAAAACTAATGATAATCTACATTGACTCGGCCGGGAATCGAACCCGGGACCTCGGAGTGGCGTACCCATGAAAACCGGTGTACACACCACTCGACCACGGAGGTCGTCAATTAAACAAACTGCTGATGTAGACAGTGCTTTTTATCATCGATCGGAACGGGTCATTTTATATCTTAAGTAGATTTTTAGTTTTAAGATCCTTTATCAAAGTTAAATGATAGATCTACAAGATCTTTTTATCTGTGATGACTTTATATTGAATTTATTAGAAAGTAACCAATTCGTGGACTGTGAATATTGAAGATTGTATTGCATATTGTGGAACTAGAAGAGTCAAATATTCCACCTAGGTTTTAATATAATTACCGTCAGCAAAACAATTACACCAGATCAGATATTTTTTTGTTAGGTACTCATTATTTCTCCTGATTTCGAATATAATTTATAACATCACTTTTTCATCTCTTAACACGTAATATCTACTAAAAAACCGTAAATAATATTTCATTCTGTTTGAATTTTAAAGATATGTTTTATACCAAAAAATATTACGTAAATGCCGATTTTTGGAAGTTAAGATAATAAATTACATATAATTGATGACACTGGACTTTATCTTCAAATAATATTTAATTATATTCACAGCTGCGTGTTTCCCATCCTCTTGATAAGGTTAGAGTAAGGTTATTTAAATGTTCAAATCAGGACGCACGTCGTACCTTTAATGAAGGTATTTTTAAAACGAATTTCTTACAGAACGTAACTTACAGTAGAATGAATTGACTGAAAATACCTCCAGGTGACCTTTCTCTCTCTTCCTCTTTTCTCTCTATGTCTTTTTACCACATACGTTTTTTAATTCACTCAATATTGTGATAATAATTTTTTTTCCATGTTATGTTACAACAGTAACAGTCTGTAAATTCCCCACTACTGGGCTAAGGCCTCACCTTCCGTTGAGGAGTATATTACAAGCTTATTCCACTAAGCTGCTCTAATGCGGGTTGGCGGATGCACATGTCACGATGTTTTCCTTCAACGCCGAGCATGAGGTGAATTATAAACATAATATAGACCTAAATTAAACAGAAGAAAATTCAGTGGTGCCTGGGTTTGAACCTGTTATCATCCGTTAAGATCCACGCGTGCTAACCACTGGGCCAAGTCGGCTCTGATGATGATGATCCAATGTCTGTTATCTAATCCATATTATAAGATCGATTTCAACAGACCCTAACACCAATAGTAATAATTACTATAAAATTAATATATAATATATAAACTAATATATATACACTTAATATATATACTAATGTTAACAATCTCTCCTTGTTGTAATTAACAGTCGTATAGTCTGGATAAATACTTTTGATACTTGAATGACAAGAATATGTATAAAACATTTATAAAATCAAAACGAATTATACAAAAATTCTCAGCCTAATTTTCAAGCAAACATGTTCGTTCGGGTTCAGCTGTAATTGTAAAAGGTTCACGAGAAAAAAATATATGTACGCTATAAAAGGAAACTAGGGACCGGCGTGCGTTACTTCAAGTTATGTGTGTGTAAACTCAAAGTGTTAGTATGACTTTAACCCCTTTTTTCCACTCCTACGTCTTTTACAATTACCCTTTACGTTTTTCAAAGAGTTAATTAGGTCTTTATATATATTTTAGATGTGTTACTATTTGAAAACGGAAGTGTTTTGTAACACCCTATAAATATCCAAGCTGAACATTTTAGCTAGAAAAAAAACGACCTCTGTGTGTAGTAGTGTGTTCGGTTTTCATGATTACGCCACTCCGAGGTACAGGGTTCAATTTCCAGCCGAGTCGATGCAGAAAATTTTCAGTTTTCTATGTTGTCTTAGGTTTAGATGATTGTGGTACCATGGTTACATCTGTTTTTCCATAACACAAGTGCTTTAGCTACTTACATTGAGGTCAGAGTAATTTATATGATGTTGTCCAATATTTGTTATGTATTATTATTATATTTGGTATTAAGTCTTCTTAGTAATAAAACAAAAATTCCACCACTGTGTGATAGAAACACAAATATTTAAGAAAATATTAAAATAACTAAAAGTTTTTCATGTAACTTAGACTATGAATAAAATAATATGACATCCAATCCAATTATTATCGCCAGGATACTTAAAAGAAAGTCGCTCATGGATTGACTGTACGAAATAAAACAATCTTAAGTACATAACGTTATATATCACAAACATTTGTCAATACATCACCAACACACCAATCTTAGAAAACAAGAAGTTATGTTTCATGGACCGTCATTTTACTAGATAACTCAACCAAACTAAGTCCTTGGTGTTAGATTGGCATCAAGTTAGACGAGCTTTAACCAAACCCAACCATCAAGCAAAACTCATTAATTTAGCTTATGATGGCAAACATTTAATACAACAACAACAGCCTGTAAATTTTCTAAAGCTAAGACTTCCTCTCCCTTTGAGAAGAAGGTTTGGAACATATTCCACCACGCTGTTCCAATGCATTCTAACCACCGGGCCATCACGGCAATACCGAAACCAAAAATACACAACGTTTTTAAATTCTTTACGAGGTATTCAATTCCCAGCATTTTACGTTCCATTTTATTTATCTTTGACTTTTAAAAGAGCAAAAAGTGAACTTAGCTTACGTCCGAAAATTCCCAAAGTACTTTATTTTAGCCCGAATTCTCAATAGACAAAATGTTTTAACTATTTTGCGAATGGAGACTTGATCTATTCATTCTACGTGGCGTTGTCATTTTGACGTTGAATTTGCTTAAAAAAAGTTTGGATATAGAGTCAAGTTTTAAATCATACTATCTGTGCCTGTTACCTTATACGCGTCTGAATTCAACAAAAAAAAATAATAATATTGTAGCCTATGTATATCAGTTATCTGCCAGTGAAAGTTCCTTCAAAATCGGTCCAGCCGTGTATACATACATATAGCTTGAGTAAAAATGGTGTTTTTTAATATTCAATCAGGCACTCCAATTTTATTATATGTATAGGTTAAGTTCACATAATACGATTTTGACCGAGTAATTCTTATTGTAAAAATATTGTGTGATAATTTCTTTATATTTCCCGGTTTCGACGTAGAAATCTTAGTAATATGACAGCGAAGAGGTGCCTTATGTTACAGAGTAACCCTAACCTCCGATACGGTGTTATGACATTTGATTCTATATCATAATTTATATCACATTACTATTGCATATTATGAATATAGCAGGGGCTATTGAATTTACTTTATTATAAACAATTAATATTGCAATTAATTGATCAATAATTTGTAAAACTGTAATTAATATTATTTTATATGGCATAGCATTTAATACTGGCATCTAACACTATTTCTTATGTCAAATATTATTGAGCTGTCATTAGAAAACAATTGGATGATAGCGTGGCATTATAACAAAAGATAGAGAGATTGGAGCAGCATTGTAAAACGATTATATTATTTGGCCATCCCGCACTACTGAAATTACACTAATTATATCAAGAATAATACGCATTAATGATATAAAACTTTTGTATGTGTGTTTGACCCTATAACATTAGATTGTAAATTTGTTTGTCTGTTATCGTACTATTTATTTTATGTAACAGTTCCGAGTTATAAATTATTTGCTTCCGTGTACAATAAAAAAACAAAACTCATTATCGATATCGTATACATAATATGTTATAGATAATTAATCAACGGCTCTCGTTCAAGGCCGATAATGATGAATAAGGCCATATGTGTATACGTTGACGTATACTACGACCCACTTAGGATGAGCATGGTTTGATTATGGTATTAATTATGGTAGTAATAAGTACGTTATATCTACCTCATAAGGATCCCAACAGGAGTTACTATGCATCTTTAACTGATTTCAAAAAGCAAAGCAAATTATTGTGTAATTTTATACATATATGAAGGGGAGCCGGCAAGATTGTTTGGGTCACCATCTTCGTCGTCTTCACATATCTTCACGAAATACAACATCGTATATTGATTTTTACACTCTTTCTCAGTCGCTGCAATATATATATGGACTAGTTGTTACTCGCGGCTTTGCTCGCGTAGAAAATATGAATATATATTGTTGGAATAAACAAGCAACATCAGCGTCAAGTCATACAACTTCCCTATTTAAAAAAAAAAAGGCGGGAGATTTGTAGTTGACACATTGAGAATTGCAATTATAATTATTACGGTGTAATGTGATTATTGATGGTTATTTGTGTTGTAGACTAAATGTTTTTCTTTTGTGGTAGATTGATTGTTATTTTAAATTAAAGATAATTGTTTCAGAGGTTAATCTACTTCCTACTTCTGGTTCTAAAATCAGAAGTGGGATACGCCTGTGCCCACTTGCAATAGTAACAAATAACCATCAATCTATTTTGCTATGTCTAATACGACATCGTTTTCGTTCTTGTTATCATCGCTCCCGCAGTAGTGATCGTGATAGTTTGGTGAAAAAGGCGATAAGTAAAAACATAGCTAGGCTAAATGCGATTGAGGAAAACAAAACGATTATCATGCAAACGCCTCCGCGTATCGTGGCCAACACATGTAAGAATTATAGCGAATTACGTTCATCAGCTTATACATTCGCTGACGCCTTGTTCTCGATTACCCGCAATAAGTAACGTGATAAGAAGTTTGATTCGAGACGAGACAACACTTCCACTTCTTGGGAAGCTTGCCGTAAGATATGCAGGAGCCGAGCAGGCGACGAAAGTTTCTCCAGATGGTCGCTATGAATTAAAATAGCGCAAGTGGCAAGACCACTCAAGCGGTAGCTCAATGCATGGAAGGGTGAATGGTGCCCTGTAAGTTGCGTATCATTCGAGGGTGAGTTCAATCGTTTTTATTTTCAGCTATGAGTCTATGTGTAATGCAAACGATGGCGGACCATGAAAGTCTGACAGGTGAAGAAGTAATATAAAGCGAAGGTCTCTAGTAAGCCACCTGATTGAAAGTATGCCAAACGTTATCTCATCATGTCATAATATGAGTACTGCGTAAACTGCCTCTGCTCGATGGATCTGTACCGTGGGTATCGCGTAATACTGCCTCTGCCCACAGGTAAAGTTAAATGGGCATCGCGTAATACTGCCTCTGCCCACAGGTAAAGTTAAATGGGTATCGCGTAATAATGCCTCTGCCCATAGGTAAAGTTAATTGGGCATCGCGTAATACTGCCTCTGCCCACAGGTTAAGTTAAATGGGCATCGCGTAATACTGCCTCTGCCCACAGGTAAAGTTAAATGGGCATCGCGTAATACTGCCTCTGCCCAAAGGTAAAGTTAAATGGGCATCGCGTAATACTGCTCTGCCCAGGATATGCGTCTCTATCCAATAAGTTTTATGTTTGTACCACATCTTTAATGAGCGTGATTGACGAAATAGAAAATGGCTGAGTGAATGAGGGCCGCATAAGTGTGATGAATAGAAAGATTATAAAGATTATGCAAATATTTTTCTATTTCTTTTATTTATAATAAATTATTTTCGACAAATGCGTGTCATGATGATAAGATCGTAGATGACGCTTATAGTCGGACCTTCTGCGAATCTCATCACTCATCAGCAATCTAGAACCAGCGTGGGTGCCCGAGGACGGCGCACCGTCAGGAGAGGCCGTGTTGGAATAAACAAGCAACATCAGCGTCAAGTCATACAACTTCCCTATTTAAAAAAAAAAAAGGCGGGAGATTTGTAGTTGACACATTGAGAATTGCAATTATAATTATTACGGTGTAATGTGATTATTGATGGTTATTTGTGTTGTAGATTAAATGTTTTTCTTTTGTGGTAGATTGATTGTTATTTTAAATTAAAGATAATTGTTTTAGAGGTTAATCTACTTCCTACTTATGGTTCTAAAAATATATTTATAAATTAACTTAAAATATTACATTGATGTAAGACGTCTTTGTTTACAACATATTTATTTCAATCAATGCTATGTTCTTTCTCAGGCTCTAGACTATTTGTGTACCAAATTTCATTTAAATCGGTCCGGTAATTTCGGCGTGAAAGTGAGACAGACAGACAGAGATAGTAGAACTGTAAAACTTGAAGGTTACTTTACCGTGCGCTTCGTACTTACTATTTCAAACCCTATACTTATATTTAATGTAAAAATACATTTTATTAAGAACATAATTTTATTCAACACTATTTGCAACCCAGCTTTGCTGGGGTCTCAGATCAATATCTGATAAAAATATTGATCAGCAGATGTTGGGCACTAAAAATCCTTCCTTAGAGTTCATGCCAAATTTGTATCAGAGGTTTATCCATGAAAGAGCAACAGTTACAAAACAGATTAGTATGGATAACTAAACTGAGCCATAGTGGTATAAAAATAAAGAAACATTACTCCGACCATTGAGATTACCAGCCATTCAAATTTATATGAAAAGACTACATTTAGCCGCACTTACGAAAGTCCTAAAGTACAATAATAGTAACCATTCCCTTATCACCGTAAAATACAATAAATTCACCTACATCAGCATAATTATACAGACAACCAGCGAGAAACTCTTTACTACTAGCGGAATCGTACTGTTTCATATAACTAGCTATAAACTAATAGCAGATGATAGCGCTCGAAAGCGCTGAAGGCGCTGTATATCTTAATGGATGGAAGGTTAAAGATGTCGTTACTCGAAGACCCTTTTCGTTACTTTAAAAGGGCCTAATGAGATCGTTTCTTGTAATGGTAATTGCCGGCTTATAATGTTATGGAAATAACGTTAAAGGTCAATAGATTTTAGCATGAAGAACAACAAAATAATTGGATTGGAAACATTATTTGTCACTGTTTTATCAATAGAATAAGAGAGAGAAGGAAATATATGTTCAAGTGGACTCTGGTGATCTTATGGGACAGCATAATATAATAAGACCGGAAAGATAACATTCGCTGGAACAACCACTTTAGCTGTTTTCCAAGACTTGGAAATTCAAGTACTATGGACTTCCGACAAAAACAATTCCTGACTTTGATTTTCTGAAAATGATAACTGACTGAATGGTGACTGCGAGTGACTATATAATATAACAGATAATAATGTCAACAGTTATTTAGTCAATATTTATAAATAAATTAAATTAAAAATCAAAGTGATAATCTATAAATAATGACTAACAAATAGGTATGAAATTATATATTTTTTTAAATAACAATGTCAAAAATAAATATAAAATAGTAGTCACACGTGGCTTCGCTTGCATTTAACGGTGATTGTTTAAAAAACATTTAGGCTATGTTCTTTCTTCTTTGCTTGAGACCAAATTTCAAGAAATTCGGTTCAACGGTTTGGTCGTGAAAGAGCAAGACACAGACAGACTTTCACATTTATAATATTAATATAGAATATACTGATATTGACTTTAAAACAACGACCATCAAAAAACAACATATGTTTTAAATACATTCGATTGATCAGATTAAATCACATTTAATAAATATCGCGGTTTTACTCCCATTATGTAGATAATCGTTTCATGAGTTCATCAGTTACGACCACAGTTTGGCATATTGGCTGACGTATTATTGTTATCGCTTCTCTTCTAAGGGTCGTAATATGACGTTAGACCTATTACCCTCGTCAATAAATGGGCTATTCAAATACAAGTGTCAGTACCTGAGATTATAGCTTTCAACTACACATCCAATTTGGCCAGGTGTATAATGCGGATGCCTATATCAAAATAAGTTTTAGATAGTGGGTACAGATGACGCATATATTTTTCGTTTCGTCATATTTCTAATATTTGAGCTCGATCTTTTAATTATAACTTGTCAGGTCTGGCAGACGCTTTTCCGGCTTTATATGTGATGATAGTTATGACGTTATAGACGTAATGCAGTGTCATCTAGCAGTGTGGTTACATTAGTGTGGATACGATAAAACTTTTCAATAAAAAAATAGCAGCTATCATGGTGATTGATTAGAGGTTTTCGAGAATATTGATCTCAAATATTGCGTCTTTTACTGTTTCCAAACAATTTCGTAATTAAAGTCATATTCAAACATACTACATACTACTTAATAGGTCAGACCTATGCTCGAAGGCTATATTTATAGGCTAAAAAGATTTAATATTATCTATCGATATATACATATGTGCCGTAAACAATACTACATTATACGAATACATTACTAAAGGTAACGAAACACATAAAATTAAATAGCAGTAACATAAGCAGAGGTTACTGAAATATTAAAACTATGATTGAATTCGTGCTTATTATATATTAAAATGCTTATCATAATCATGATTATCTACATCTTCATTACCATTATATACCTCTGCCTGTCCCTATGTATGCTTAGATAGAGTGATTAAAGAGGAAGGTTTTTGTATATAGAATACAGACAATATAGTAAATGAACACTAATAATTTTAGAATAGTCTAATTTGATATCGTAAATAAACAAATACTGTAGTTTGTTTTGGTATAAGTTATGCGTGTGAAGTCGTGGCAGGTCGCTAGTTTGAATATGTACAATGTTGATTATATATTTGTTCTAGTTCGTAGAAAAGTATTCAACAGGTTTCGATATTTCTTGGAAAATATTTCCAAGGAGACAAATTATTGCCGACCGTATTCACAGAGACAATGCAACACTTGTTCTAAACATCCATGATAACAATCTGTATAAATTAGGCAATTATTTCGATATTATAATTATTAGCTTCCAGAAATTTCATTTTTGCCAAGAATTTCGTATTTACTTCGAGAACATTAAGTCGGTGACGTCACATATGCGTTCCTTGAAAATCTTGTAAAGTCAAGAGAGCCAGAGCATGTCAAATACGGAGTCATCCATTTACTCGGTGTTAAGGCTATGTGAAAACCTGTCTGGAGAGATACGGTAACACTTATTCTACCCTTAAATAGCATTCTTAGTATTATGGTTATTGATAATACTTTAAAATCTTCAGTAACACAATAAGAATAAAAGTGCTTATTAATATACACAAATAAAAAGTCAAAAAATATTTAATAGCAGCATTTCCCCGTCGTCGTATGTTAAATTATTTTTATGTTTTATTTGCTGTCGATACGCTTGGCCCTAGGAGTAGTGGTGCAAAAAGCTCCACTGGTGACAGGAGGACTGGTTCGTTTTTTGCCCAGAGGAGCATTCTTGCCACCATTCCACGCGGTCAAGATTTGTACAGTACAGGTTGCAATGAGGCGAGGTGTTATACTTTTGATGAAGCTTTTTGCACCACTGCTCTAAGGGCCGAGTGTTTTGGAAGAAAATGGGACAAAAAATAATATGACATAAGACACGAATAATTAGATCACACGAAGAATATTTTCACGATCACGAATATTTAGATCGTATTTTGCTTCAGTTTTATCCGTAGCGGCACCGGCTAGTAACATTGTTAGGTTAGTGTACCAGTGTTATTACAAGAACAAGGGGCAAACCTATTTGATCTGTTAAAGTTATTGGTGTTATAAGAAATACATAATAACTCATTTTTGATTATTAGTTTTTGATCCCGGACGTTCACATAAAGGATTTCCTCTCAATTAAGACTTCCAATAAGGACAGTAGTCTAATATCTAATACAATTGGAATTGGAGTCTAATATCTAATGAAATGGAATACCCAACTTTAGAAAGACCTGCTGTCTTTCTAAAGTTAGGTATTCCATCTTGATAAGTAAATTCCATTACAGATCCATTACATACATTCTGCGTTATTGGATTATTCAAACCACTCGAACTAATCTAAAGTTTTCGTTTCACGGTCAATTTATTTCGTATTACGGACGATATTTTGATTAATGAACGTTAATTTAGTTCCGAAGGATTCGTCGAAACTGAAAAATTGATGTGAAAGTATGATTTATTATCTAACTCAAAATGTATTTAGCAATGTCTTTATAAAATAATATATATTTAATAAGGGTTTAGTAAATTCGGATGTATATTTAGCTGGTCTTATGTCCTTATCTATATAATAGTATATATTTGAAATTTTTGACTTTGCCGTTTCGTTTGTAAAAAATACGTTGGTATTATTATATACAAGATAAAACTTCTTCCTTCCGGTAAACGATAAGACTTCCAAGCAGGATATACTAATTTAAATAATGGTATTAACTAACATGACTTACTGAGTTTCTTGCCGGTAAAATCTACTTTTCGAACCGGTTGTAGCTTCACTTAATTTTAAAATGACGATTCAAAAGTGTAAAAGCCCACTTGAATAAAGTTTATTTTGATTTTCTTTTGAAAGCCAAGATGATGCAGTGTTTAGACACCTAATACACGATTGCGGGTAGAAACTCAGATAGGCACCACAGAATTTTCATATGCTTTCTATAATTCCTCTCTATATATTTGCCAGTAGATTTATATAAGTATCATAGTTGGACTCGTTTCAAATTTAACATATTTTTATTAAAAGAGATACGTAATATACTTAATTGTAGTTGTTTCACATTCTTGATTACTTTTGTAATCTATATCTATGTTAATAAAATTGTAAATGTAAAATTAACTCTGCCTGTCTGTATCACTTTCACGATCAAACCGCTGAACTGAATTTGATTAAATTTGGTATGAAGCAAACTTGAACTGCAAGAAAGAACATAGGGTACTTTTTGGCCTAACACATGATAACGAACATCGTAAAATACGAGTGAAGCCTCAGCCCACTATTAGTATTTACAATATATGTATATGCTAAGCTGTACGAATCAATTACGACCCTTAAATTCAAACACGAAGTTTAGTCGCTGAGCGATAATGACCCGTATTGTCAAGGAAATGCGGTATTCCTAATATTCGTCTATTCACAAGCGGAATACAAATTCGTGCAACTTACTTCTACTACTTCAACCTGAGTTCCTGAATCTGTTTGCACTTCTGTATATAAATTATGTATGTTCAAATTTAGACTGTAAGCTGTTATTTATAGTAATTCTATTATACACTAAAGGCAAAAAAAGGAGAAGGTATTGGGTAACCTATGTCTACTCATACCCATATCAATAAGAACGATTTTAGGACGAAAAATTCATAATTATTTGTTAATTACATATACGTGAACGCGTAGAAACGAAAAAATATTTACTTCAAAATAGAAAAAGGAATATTATACTGTAACTTTTAACAAAAACATTTTCTATACTTTTTGAAAAAAAAGAATCTAACTAAATTATTTTAAAAACACTTTAAATTATTACCAATAATAATAATACGCTAGGTGTAAGTAAGCGTAGAACACGCTCACTATTGAAATGTAATAAGGAATTAGTCGCTAATAAGCATTAGCGACTAATTCCTTAGTATAAAAAAAATAATTAATGTAATACGTAAATAGATATACATTTTTACAATTAACTTTCCCAAATCTTTCTATATAAATGTTCTGTATGTATGTACAAACGTAACTGAATTACTTCTAAAAAGTAACATTTTACGCATAAATGCGTATACATATAAGTCACACATTTTTATATGTTTTTGTTAAACTATAAAATAAATTTTCTTAGGACTTAATTTTATAATAAAAAAACATAAGATAAGATTTTACAGGAAAAATGTATACAAATATAAGATAGAAATTAAAACAAATACACGCCGTCTAAAACACTGCGTTGTGGCATTGTACATTGCTGGCTCTATTCTCTGTAAAGCAAGACTTATTATTTGAGCTAATTAAACGCTAAGCGAGTCTCGAGTCGCCGGGAAATTTTCTTGAACCACTTTCATCGAAATATTTTCTTTATATTTTTCTGGTATCTGATAACCTGAAATAATTTAAAAGCATTTTATTTTCGCAGGGGAAAGTTCAGAAAATTATGAATACATCATCATCACCATCATCAGCCCGTTTTTGTCCACTGGTGAACATAGGCCTCTCCAAGTGCACGCCACTTTAGTCTTTCTTCGGCTACTCGCATCCAGCTTTTGACGATTTACGCAGCCCGGCAGGCAGGAGCTGAATGCGAGTATGAATACAACGTGTAATAAATTAAACAACTTTATTATAAATATAATAATCAAGGTTATGAACAATATGATGATTAAATATATTGCTGCGTTGAAACTATAACAAACTTTATAAGCATTTGAAAATTTCTCCAAGTTTGAACTCTTAACTAAGCGAAGCGCTGAACTATCCAGAGATCGCTAAACTGTAAAGAGAACAGACAAACATATTTGCAATATTTACTTAAAACTCTGAATGCATAAATAGCATTGAATAAGTTTGAAGTTCCTAAAATCTTAGGTTCGAATCACGAGACAACAAATATGACACAAATACACGATTTCCGTGGCTTGTCTTCCACGTGACGTAACTGACGAATGCACGCGCTTCAAATAGCGAATTCCTACAAGACATTGGAACATTCGCCTAACTAAGCCCTCACGTGAACAACCTCAAAAACCTAACCTAAACCAATTACTCGGGTTTATATTAACGTAAGACAATATTAAAGTAGATGGTGCATTCGTTTTTAACTTACCCACACGACAAAATTTTGATAGCCCTGTGCAGAAGTCTATGAATTTTATAGTAGTTCCGGAATTATGTCGAAGTCTCATCGAAATTTCTACCTCGTATCGCAGTAAAGTGCTGACAGAATGAATTGACTTACACTCACCACGTCACCTCATAAATTGTTAACCTATTTCGTTCCTGCGACGTGTTCAGATTATACAATGACATTTCAGATATAACCTTAGATTTTGTAAGAATCGAAAGAGCGAATGTCCCTCATGACTTTTGAAAATGCAAATATTCGAAATGCATAGTGACATTCTTATCGTAGCTTACCAAGAATATAAATATTATTACAACATAGAAATGCGACGACCTTTCCATATAAATGTATATCATATACGAATTTATAACATTTTCAGACTTTATTTTTTTATATGATAAGTTGTTTGTGAGAAATCTTTGGAAATAATAAGATATATTTATTGGTTGAAAATTGTATTATTATATAAAACAAAATAATTTTACTATTTATATATTAAATAAACTTCATACAGTTATGTGCTTAAATCAGTTTTTTAGTAGATATGTAATCTAATGGTGGTAATTGTTAATGTACCACCAAACTTAAAAGTATGTTCCTTTTGCCTGTAGCTACATATACACAGAAACAACTGCCGTTTTATTCCTGTGACCCAAACAAGCTTGCACAAAGCACTAAGAAAATGAAAATCGAACACATTCGAAATTAATTTCAAAAACATTCCATAAGATATTCTTGAACGGATGGAAGGATAATATATCCGTATATACCATTATATCCGATAGTATATTCTTAGATCTAAAGACAACAATCAAAAGCCTGTCTTAAAATAAAGTAAATTGAAGTCGCGAGCGCCACTGTCATTGATAACGGCGCCATCGTCGCGCTCATTTCCATTCAAAAGGAATTTATTGTTCGGTTCGTCAATGATAATTTCTAAAGGCTATTGAAGTGTTTGTTATTGAAAATGAGGCTTCGAATGAAAAATTTCTGGCTCTTCATACTATTGTTCTTCTAAATTTTTGCACTTGAAAAATGTACAATTGTTTTTAGTTCTTTAAGTCTGTTTGAAAACTCAATAAGAATGTTTGTTAAAGTTATCTTAAGATTGATTTAAATAGAAAATTGTTGTCATTTATTAAACTTTGTGAATAAAATACATAAACCCAATTATTTATATATTTTTTGAAATTTTGCTGTTTATGACATAATTTTTATTAAAAACTCACCAGTATTGTGTAATAATGTTTGATTACTTCAAACATTATTTTCCTGTTTCACTGTCCTCGTAGTAACTGACAGACACTGACAGTAGATACTTCAATTTTGATTATTAATAATTCGCGAAGCTCGTAAGTGGAAAATAATAAGTATAAACGAATATAACAATTCTAATAATTTTCCACGGCATAAAAAAGTTTTTAATCGTTTACACAACCATAGAATTGATATGCTGCTCGTTTTGCATTTCTAGTAACTCTAATTTCACACTTTTTTTTTAATTCGTGATAGGGCTTTGTGCTATGCTTAGTATTTTTGTGTTCCAATAAATAAATAGTAAAGCAATCATTTAGAAAATTTAGTACGAAATTAGGGATCATAATATATTGGTTAGATTAGACCAAAATTGTTAGCTGAGCTGAGCACGGGAGTCGGACTTCGACATTCCATGTCGAAGTCATAGCATTGGTTTTAGTAGTAAAAATACCATATAACAATCAAAAAGGTTTATATTGCATAAAAAAGACTATAATCATTTATACAACATTAGAATTGATATGCTCCTTTTGCATTTCTAGTAACTATAATTTTACGCTCATTAACTTCGTGGTAGGGCTTTGTGCAATACTTAGTATTGTACTGTTGAGTTGCGATTTCAGTTAGTCAGTGTAACTATAAAAACAAGAGACATAAACTCTTAGCTCCCAAGGTTGGTGGCATTAGTGTGACGTAAGGAACGGTTGTTTCTTAAAAATGTAAATATAAATATTGAACAACATCACACACATTACTCTGATCCCTATGTCAGTAGCTAAAGCACTTGTGTTATGGAAAATCAGAAGTAACGACAACAAAAGAACACACAGACCCAAGACAACATACAAAACTAATGAACTTTTTCTCATCGAACCCGTAACCTCGGAGTGGGATACCCATGCAATCCGACCTACACACAACTCGACCGCAGAGGTCGTCAATTTCTTACGCGTCTATGGGCGCTGGTTTGGTCTTTTTATAAGCCATTATATTGTCTCATATTTAATATACATTTATATTGGATTATTTAGATACGATCCATTATTGTAGTTAGTAGTAACCGTTAAATATACCCACAAATGAACATAACATTGCTAATATTTCCAGTTGGCTATAAAGTTTTTTTTATTATTTTAATACTATTTGTGAATTCGTCAGTGGTCCATTAGTGGGAATATTGATCAGAAATTGTGTATAAGTCTGAATAATGTCAACCGTTAATCAATGACGAAATTTCCAAAAAGAATCAATTAAACTTGTTAACAAAAGCTATTAAAAGTAATAAACGATTCAGAAATTTTAAAAATAATTACTTTAGAACTGCCTGTACTTTTTTTCCTTAATAAACCTTAATCACAAAAAAAAAACTGCTTTCAACTTTGCTCCTTCGAGGAATCAAGGTAATTTTAACTTTGAGGTTCCAGGAATTAGCATTTGGAACAAATATCTTTAAAAATGTCGTAAATAATATAGGGCAGTATGATATATTTATACGTAAATATTACGCAATACTGAACTATATACAAGTAAATTTTCTAACATAATAACAAGAATTTGTAACGTTTTTAAACCTGGGTGTTTATTATTATTTATTAATTATTAAAGTTATCTTTAATTGTTGTAGATCTATTAATATAGTATTCTAAAAAAATTACAACTAATGTTATGAATTCGACGATAATTCTATATGCAGGTCTGTTGCTCTTTCACGTCTAACCTATGGAACCCAATTTGCGCAGCTGGAACTCCCAGCACGTTTACATTTTAGGTCCTATATTAGAAAACGCAACGGGCGACAACTTCTGCAGATTAGATACAACTAGATACAACTCTCTGCTTCATGGTAATCATGTCTTGTTTTAAATTGAAAATTCACGAGAAGACTAAGTATAAGGATATAAAAAGTTGATATAATATCTTGATAAGTCAGTTGTGTTATTCCTTGTTTATGGTCCACCTAAGTGGTCAATAATGCTTAGAATACATTGGTGCCTTAAGAAATTTTCATATTTCTTTACATCGCCAAAGCAATTAATCTTCCATGAGAACTCAGATTTGTTATCCCTTCTACCTATTACTAAATGTACTAAGCATTGCTTGGCTTTAAAATACATGATGAGTGACTGGCACTAAGCCAGGCAGGCTTGACCAAAGTTCTACAATCAAAAAAATAATTGGAAGTTCAATAAAATATTGCCAGTATTCGCCATTATTAATAGTGACAATATTCGCAAGAAATATAAGGTTGGCTGTTAATCGAAGAGAAAATTGCACAGTAGTCTGTTTTTGTTGATTTATTTGAGTCGTAATTTCAAAGACGAATTTTGATTTATAATACAAGTATAGTTAGAAAATGTATTTTTAACTATTGTATCTTAGTAAAATTTCGTCTTGTAACACCTAAACAATGGCAATCAAAAACAATTTAGAAATTGACAGGTCATTGACAAATGAAACAATATTTTAATATTTAATAGCAGCAAATATTATTAAATTTAGACTTTGATTAACGTATTTTTTTAATAAAACAATAAGTCAAAAAATGTAATATCTTTTGACAATTATTCCTTTAGTAATATACCTTTTATTTTCCAAAAAAAAAACGCTATAACTTTTTCTGCTATATTTCCAGCATCTTTTTTATCAACCTCGAATTTATTATGATCAGTCGAAATTATTTTTTGTCGTTTTATATTGGTCAACATAAACTGTCTCGAAATGTAACTAAGTTATAATTTTATATTGATAGTATTTCTATGGTAAGTAGACTCAAAAGCGAAACAGTTTTTAACAGATTGTAAGAGACCAAATTTTAAATTGTTCAAGATTATTTGTCTCCTCCCGTTTGTACATAGATACAGAGTAGATCAGAATAGATAAATTATAGGTTACCAACTGCTTCCCCTTTTATGTGTATGTAGATCTTCATGATCGATTCAGTTGTAAAAGCGTAAGAAACTAATTTCATTTTTCATTTCCAAAATTTGTAGACAAAGTGAAAAGGACTTCCAGTTATGTACAATAAGTATTAATTTTCTTTAATCTTGAAGCTAATTTTATATTTAAGATTCGAAACAATTGATCGTATCACTGATACTATGACATACAAGAACATTATCAAAGCAGTTAATAGAAACAACACTATTTTTACTTCATAATATTCAATCCAGGGGATATTCGCTGCTGGAGTTCGCCGATATTCTACTTCACTGTGCCGTAGTACGTGTTCCGTCCACCATACCGCGCGCTCGAGTGACGATTGTGGTTGATCATCCATAAAGCTGCGTAGCTTAACAATATTCTTACGATAACTGTAATCAATAAATCGACCAATTTAAAGAACTGTTCCCATTTTTAAAATCTCAGAATTCTTGTTTTTCTATTCCAGAACGTATCAAATATCCCTGACCAGGGTTATAGACATACCAAAACTCGGGAATTTCTCGTATCAACGATACGTCAATGCATTTATCCATAGGTACGCCTAATTTGTGTACGGAAATTAAACATTTAAACTGTTGTCTAAATTCTATGAATATTTTAATACTTAAATACTTTGCGATATAAAAAAATAAAGAAGTGTTCACAATAATAAACTACCAATGTTTATATATGTAAGATACGTTTATACTGTCAACATTAAATTTACCTTGTGTTTTACCTTATAATTTTCAATTAATAGCTATATTTACACATTTATGCTATAAAATAAAATAAGTCCAAATAAAAACTGTGTTTTTTATACATACCGAATATCTTCGATTACAGTTTTAATAGCATCCATTAGCTCTTCCTCCGTCAATGTTTCTATCGCAAGTCCTTTTCCAATATTAAATTTAACATATTGTTCGACATTATACCATTGGTCAGCCAGTATTGGTATGCCAATCAGAGGCACTCCAGCAGTCATAGCTTCATCAGTTGACTGTAAACCCCCTTGAGTTATAAATAACTTGACCTTGGGATGCCCTGATCGGAAAAGTAAATTTATAAGAGCCGTTAAATGTTGTACGTAAAATAGGACAAAAGAAGGGCTTACTTAACAAATCAGACTGTGGCAGCCATTTTGATATCTTCACATTCTTTGGGCGTCCTGGAAGCTCATCTCTATCCCATTTCCACAAAAAGTCGTAAGGTAATCGCGAAAATGCATTGTTAAATACCTTCAACGTTTCCGGTAGAAACATAGATGGTTTAACATTCGTACCGAAACTAATATATATAACTCCATGTTTTGATGAATCAAGATACGACATTAAATTCTGTAAACATATTTATGTCGTTATAATATTTAATAAATTACTTCTATAATTTTACTAAATTACTAATAATTACCTCTGGTAACTCTTTTTGTGGTTTTTGATGCAATGATCCTAAAAACAGAACATTTGGCGGAACGGGACGATTGAAATCCCAAATGGGATGCACATTTAGGAACAACATTCGAACATTCTGCCTTAAATCGTTCAAATCTGGCATATCTGAACCAAGAATTGACTTAAATACTTTATTTTCCGTTTGTTCATGTTTAATGAGGACGTAATTGGTCGCATAATAATAATACAGCTCTGTAATTTTCTCCCATAACGTTAAATTATAAGTTCTTTTCTGCAGTGCATTGGGATAAATAAGAGGGTGAGATGCTGCTCCTATTGCCTCATAGGCCGAAAGAATACCGCTTAATGAGCTGATTTCGATTACAGGCGCATTGTAAATATGTGAATAAGCGATGGCTGGTCGCGTCCAAGATTCAATAAATAACAAGTCAAAATTTTTATTATCACGAATTAGTTTTTGTATATCATCAGACTTTAATTGTGTAACAACTATATTTAGGAGCAAATCGCTCGCAAAACGGTAAAATTCCACTGGATTTTTCTCGTTTCCTCTTATCCCAAAAGCCTTCCAGATTTCGTAGGAAATATCGTGCACATCGATTTCAGTTAGATTTTGAGGTGCTTGACCTTTTGGAAACGCTGGATCTGTTGTTATAACTGTAACTTCATGTCCACGCTTAACAAGTTCTAATATTAATGGACGGAACACAACTTGATGGCTTATTGAAGGCGTTGGAAACACTCCTAATATTTTTGCCGTTTCACTTTCAGTGAGCACAAATATTAAACTACCTATCCCAAGAATTATTTTCCACATATTGAGTTCAACATTGATCAGAAAAGGATAAGAATGTTTATGTGACGTTTACCTTATTATATACTCCTTTAGCTTTGCAATTACTTATTATCAATAATAGTTAATATTAATCGATCTAAAAGACCTGTTTTAAAGTTAGATGTTTTATAAAAAGTGATTAATTTTATGCACCATATGATTACCATATACATAATACGGTTTTTTGCATGCATTGGATTCCCTTACTGCGCTCATTCCTTTTTTGTAAGATGTGAGGTTTTAAGTGAGTACTACGTATTTCATTTGATGTAAAATTTGGAATCCCTTGTTTTCCAATGATTATAAAGAATTACCTAACAAGATTTTTCAATTTGCCAATGGACATTGAACATTTTAAATAGGTTTCTAGTAAAATAGGGGTAGATATCTAAATCAAAATATATGAATCAATTAATAATAATTCAATTTTTCTAACCAAAGTTTCGGAAAGGCATCAATAAAGAACACCTAAATATGCGAGGCATGTTGTATTGGATTTCATGGTAAAAATATTTTTTGCTCGATTCGGAATTTCTCGGAAAACCAATATATTCCGCAGTCATACATACTAGAATTGAAAAAACACTCATATTATATGTTGGCCTATTATTCTAAACGAATATTTACCAAATTTTATGTCCGTACATATCATGTTTGTCCATGAAGCTATTACAAAGTATGATTAGCTTTTTAATAAATTTTTTTCTTAATTATTCATATAACTAATGTTAAATCGACTTTTGAATGCGTTGATGGCAGATGGATGGGACCCTTGATAGTTCAAGGGTATAGGATATGGATAGTATAGGGATATGGATAGTTCAACCCTTAGTTTAATTTTCGTAAAAAAATCATAATAAAAGTCTTTCTAGTGACTAAATCAATGAAGTCTTTAAAGCCGATAACTTCTTACTAATATAAACAATCGCAAGCGTAACTGACTTGAGTTTCTTAACTTAAAGGTTTCCTCCAAAAATATTACATTGAAAACAAACTTTCAGAAATAACTACTTCTCAACGTGGATTGAGAATCCCTCGTGAAACATAAATGAAACAAACAAGGTTGGTAGTTCAAGAATGTGAAACCTCAAAAGTTTTGGGAGAACTTCCTTGTATTCTCAAATGTCTTGGGAAAATCAACTATATTGATATATATTCATTTTATATTAAAAAAAATATATGTATAATTCATTTTTAGATTTTTAAATCGCGCGCTGTTAGGTGTTTAGAATTTGGTTAAATAATTACCGTAGTTATTATTAATCATTTATTATTAATCCCAACATATTCAAATCAATTCAGAAAGCAGGTTCTTCCGAGGGGAACCGGAAAGAAACTCTATAGTTACTCTTTTTTACCATTTAAAAATACAGTAATGTTAGATAATAACAATTATATATGTATTTGTAATTTATGCTGCCTGTAAGTCCACAAGTATTAATTCCACGCTTTTTTATCGTCTGCATAATCTTGTACTGAATAATGTGCCTTCTTTAACAATGTATTTTTTACAAATAATTTAAATTTATGAAACGGCAAAGTTAAAATGTCTGTGGTATTTTATTAATTGTTTCAAACACGCTATGTTCTCGATGGTAAATATTAGTGAGAGCTGTGAATATCTCTGCGATGCAAACAACAAGGAAAACATCTGTGACTCAAGTAAATATTCTTGACCTGTGGTGAACGCTTTCTTTCAATCACTTCATATTTTCGCCGAACATATTCACAATGTTACCGGAAACTTGACCAAAATATTTTGATGATTTATATGTGTCTTATAAACATATAACTTAAAAGCGTTTTGCCGGTGTGTTTAATTTCGTTCATAGCAGAGAGATGAAATTTTTTTATGCTTGGATATATTCTTCTTTATCTTAAATACTTAATTTTTTTCGTCAACAATTGTTATTTCAAGTCGTACTGTAATCTTTAGGCCTGTAATATCAAGGGGAGTAAGTTTGAGTCTGCCTAAAGTTAGAAATAGTATATAGGTGTCCGACATAGAATCTTCTTGCTCGTCAAAGTATGCCGTATCTACTGTTAAATAATGATGTATGATATTCAGAAAATCAGTTTTTATTTAACAGTACACAGCCGTGATCAAATAATAATAATCAACAATGCTATCCAAACCATATTTTATTAATTTAAAAGATAATAACAATAAAATGATCGGAATTGCGAATCAATGGGATAATGCTGCTGGCATTCTTGCTTACATTCCACGCGGTCAAGATTTATACAGTAAATATTTTTAATTCATATTTGTACATAGGTCTTAGTCTTAATAATTTTCACGTTCATAAATGTAATTTTTATTAGCAGAATCTTAAACGTCTTTAATATGATATCTGAAAATTAAAGCATCGTTCTCTAAAGATATAGTCCGTGCCTTCTGCGTGCAACCGGAACGTTACTCAAGATACCAATTGGGAAATCGTTGGCGGTAGTTGTAAATAATATTTCTTTTGTTCTTCAAATAGACAAATGCCACCTTAGTCTACCCGTGACCACGAACGCTGTAAAGTGCTCGAAACGTCGGGATGTCAAAAGTAATTAATACACGCGATTCAAATCCGTTATAACTAGTTTTATTTAACTAATAACGTATATTTGTGATAACTAGATCTTATATAGACTTATGCTAAGAATTCAAACAAAAGATATCTATTTGACTATAACTTATGATTTTTGTTTATGATGATCTTTATATAAATTTTTGTGTATTGTACTGCAAAATCTATTCCGAGTGTCTTAGAGGCGTCCGTTCTAAAGAGTGACAACTTCAGAACGATGATTTAACTAATAAGCCAGAAGCAAGTTATACTACCTGACCAAACTTTAAAATAAATTCAGAGAAAAGTAGATTCTAAGGAAAATATCTACAAGTATAAGTCTTCTAGTATATTTGTTATTTATCTGGGTATAAACAAAGGAATAAATTTTGTTTTGCTATATCTTCTTTACAACGATCGCGATACATCCGATATTTGTGTATTTAGTTTTATACTTATATTCCAATTTATAGACAAAATCATGTCAAAAGGTGGATCTCTCGAAATACAGACATTGGTTATTTATATAACCAATGTTTATTTTTATAACAAGTATTAGGTTTTAAACTAACATGGTTATTTTTATTGTTACAGTTATTAATTACCGGATATTTTGTTTTATTTTTATTTTTATTCGTTGGAGCTCGATATTTCGACCTTATCTACGAATGTCTCGTTCACGAGACTGAAGTTTGCGGGTAGATATTTTCATAACATGTACCTGGTACACATACCGTTATTAATAACTGAAATAAAGTATTAGGTTATTTATATCACAAGTATTCATAATCAAAACCATTTCACAACAATTTACAGTACCAAAAATAATACCCATACTATATTTTTGAAAATATCCAGAATCAAACATTCTGAATATGAAAAAATAAAAAACTTATGTTAGATGTTATATTATCTTTACTTTAAAACGCATACAATACCTAACTTTCGACATAATTAAAGAGGTCACTATAAATATAAGCGAAGAAATTGTTATAAAGGCACTCAATGCCAATAGCACAATTCCTACTTCATAATATTCAGTCCAGTGTACGTTAGCACCAAGAGTGCGCCGATATGCTACTTCGCTATGCCGCAAGACGTGTTCTGTCCACCACACTGCGCGTTCCAGTGATGACTTCGGTTGATCATTCATAAATCTACGTAGTTTAATAACATTTTCTTGATAACTGTAACCAAAAATGTAATTTATAAGAAAGTAAATATAAAATCACTAACGTTTTCGTGTTTACACATCATTTAAAATAATTTTACTACATCATATGTAAGTAAGCTTTGTACAATTTAATTGCTCACGATTTTTCTAGTTCCATAACACGGTCCAACAATAATGTCTCACGTTCTCTTAAAGATTTGAAACAATTGAGTTCCATTTCGTGTTTCTTTGTTGTGTGTGCATGTCGTCTATGAAAAGTGCAAGAATAAAAGGACATTAACTATTACTTAATAAAATATCTTGTTAGAGATCGTATCTTCAGCTTGAAAAAAATGATAATCCACTGCGGTTTCAATTTTAATTCGAATAGCCATTTTAATGTATTAGTGAATTTAGTGAATTTATTCAAAGTGATAAATACCTTTTATCATTTATTACAGTCTTAATAGCATCTAGTAACTGATCTTTTGTAAGTGTTTCGATATATAGTTGTTTTCCAATGTTGAATTTAACATACTGTTCGGTGTTATACCATTGATCCCCAAATATTGGTATACCAATGAGGGGCACTCCAGCAGTCAATGCTTCATCGGTAGACTGTAAGCCTCCTTGTGTGATAAATAATTTAACTTTGGGATGTCCTTAAAGGAAAATGAAGGCAAAAATATTATAAAAATTATCAACGACTCAAATACTTTAGGTATACGTTAAAATTATATATGACTTACTCAACAAATCAGACTGTGGTAGCCATTTTGAAATTTTAACATTTTCCGAACATCCTTGAAGCTCATCATTGTCCCATTTTAATAATACATCGTAAGGCAATTGAGAAAAGACATCTGTAAATATTTTTAATGTATCCGGTGGAAACATTGAAGGCTTGATGTTTGTACCAAAACTAACGTATATAACTCCATTTTTCGATGAGTCAAGATATATTTTTAGATCCTGTAAAAATATATATAAACACAGAAATAGATTGGTATGGTAGATATAAGTTTTAATTACTCATATTACCTCCGATAAGTCATGTTGAGTTTCTTGGTGCAAACCTCCTAAATACAACACATTTGGAGGAACGGGCCGATTAAAATCCCAAATGGGATGAACGTTTAAAAACAACATCCGAACATTTTGTCTTAAAACGTCCAAACTTGGTGCATCTGAACCAAAAATTGAACGCAAACCTTCATTTTCCTTATGTAGTTGTTGCAAGAAAATCTGCTCTTGTGAATAATGTATATACAATTCCGTAATCTTTTCCCAGAAGGTCAAATTGTAAATTCTTCTGTGCAATACATTGGGATAGATAAGAGGATGAGAGGCCGCTCCTATCATTTCAAACGCAAGTAAAATACCACTTACTGAGCTGAATTCGATAACAGGCGCGTTATATATATATGAAAAAATAAGCGCTGGTCGCACACATGATTCAACAAATATTAAATCGAATTTTTCATTCCTGTTAAGTAAGTTTTGTATTTCAGAAGATTTTACTTGTTGTAGAAATATTTCTGAAAGCAAGTTTGAAATTAATCCAAACGACAAAATACGATCTTTCTCGTTTCCTTTTTCAATTTTTAGCCAGAGTTCGTAGGAGACATCGTGCACGTCAATTTCGGTGTTGTGCCTGACCTTTTGGAAACGCAGGGTCAGTTGTTATGACTGTCATTTCGTGTCCACGTCTAGCTAATTCCAACATAAGTTTACGAAAAACAACTTGATGGCTTATAGAAGGCGTCGGAAACACTCCTAATATTTTTGCCGATTGACTTCCAGTGAAAATAAATATTAAAGTAACTATAATTATACGAATTTTCCACATATTGATCTTAAATAGGAATCAGAAAAGAACGTTTTTCAATGTTTTACTTATTATATAGTCCTTTAGTTGTAATTACATGCTATCGAATTCTTTAAAGTTAATTGATCTAGTAAACTTGTACTGGACGTATGTGCTATAAATAATATTGATAATATACAAACGTTATTCATTGTTTTGTCTCTGGATAATGAAATAAAATCAAACATTTTTTCTACGTAAAGTTTATATCCATATTTCTAAGATTTCTTTTTCTTTTTTTCTCCAAGAAATAGGATACTTTCTACTTTCAATGCCTATATCAGAGACCTAGCAAATACACATAACAAATATAAAAATATAAATTCTACTTTTGTTTAATTCAATAAGATAATATTTTTATTGTATTATTCTTAAAATAAAAATATCATACAGAGGTTTTAGAGAGAAATAGAAGATTACGAAATTATTTATTTAATCTTTTTCTGGTTTTGCGTACACCCATCTAGGTGCATGCTACCCATTACTTCCTATTGTACCCCCCAACAGCAATACTAGTTATTGAGTATTACTAATTTCTAGTTTGAAGAGTGTTAGGCTGATGTGAAGAGTCGAGATGGCCCACTGGTTAGAACACGTGTATCTTAACCGATGATTGCGGCTTCAAACCCTGGCAAGCGCCGCTGTTTCATGTGCTTAATTTGTCTTTATAATTCATCTCGTGCTCATCGGTGAAGGAAAACATCGTGAGGAAACCTGCATGGGTCTAATTTCATTGAAATTCGGCCACTTGTGCATTCCACCAACCCGCATTGGAACAGCGTGGTGGAATATGTTCCAAACCTTCTCCTCAAAGGAGAGGAGGCCTTTAGCCCAGCAGTGGGAATTTACAGGCTGTTGTTGTGTTATATACCAGTGAAATTATATCTTCGGTCGGTGTCAATTGGCGATGAAGGTATGTTTAAAATAGTGCATGGTGCAGCAATGTCTGTTGTCAGTTGTGACAACTTACCATCAGGTGGTACAATATTTATTCGTCCGACATACTTAGGCATTACATACGATGTAGTACACATAGTTAAGGTTTGTCCTAAAAATTATCAACAATAATAATAATTCGGCTTAATAGTCATATGAAATTTTGGAAAAAGCCACACAAACAAAACTATCTATTAACTACATATTAGATAAATTAATTGTTTTTATCTATCGTGTATTTAGCACGAAACAAGCTACTTTAAATGTTTTTGTGATACCGTTCTTTTTTTTTTGTTTAAATATTTAGATTGGTTTACAAATTAATTATGCTATTTAAATCATTCGAATACGTCATTTCGTTTCATTTACATATTGTAAGTATTATTGTATTCCATCAACCTACATTGAAGCAGTGTAGCCGACCAAGGCTTCGAGACAACTTTTGTAGGACACAAATTAACCAGCTGACTCTATAATGTATTATTATAAAATATATTGACTTAGCTCACGAGGTTGTTGACATGTGGGATGTGGATACAGCAGTTATTTTGCCGATAGTTGTTTCAGCGAATGGCCTAATAGCCCAGAGCCTCGACCAACACCTTAAGAGGCTCTCGTTAGGCAGCTGGGTCAAGGGTCTGATGCAGAAGGCGGTACTCCTCGGCACGGCGCGTATTCTGAGGAAGTTACTTTCTTTGGAGCCCTGACCACCGGTGGCTTGGTCACAGTTCCCGCCACTGGTTGGGCTCTGTATATCTTTATATTTTTAAATATATTTTATATGTTTGTATTTAAAAATGTAATTATATATGAGTGAAAATAAATAAAAAGAAATAATAAAAATCTAAGCATCGGATATGTCACTTGTGACATTTATTATTCATTGATGCTGCATTCGATTTTACTGTATCCACAACTAATGTAAAAGATTGACTTGATAAGTAGTACGATGCAAGACCGCCAAGAATATAAAAGAAAAAAAAAAATCTCGCACATAAAATATTTTCAAGGAAAAATTAAAAAAATTATCAAAACATAAAATTCAGTTATAACATACTCTGTACTTTTAAAAATAGATTTTATTGATGTTTCAGTTGCTATTTTTATTAGAATATTTAAAAATGGAATCATATAAAAAAAAAAAAAACATTTTTATCAAAATAGATGAATATTGTTTTTATTTAGAATTAGGATCAGCTGTTTTATAAATTTACGAATCATATGAAACGTGTGAAAAATTACCGAGTCCTTAGCGTGATGCAGTAACGCAGTACGTGAAAATAGAACACTTAGCGATTTTTTTATATAATTTAATTATTCAAAAAATTGAACTGAATAAAATTCTTATTTTGTTAATAGGAATCATCAGGCTCAGTATATACAATTAAAGCATTATACATTTCGAAAAAATACATCAGATCTCAAAAATCCAACAAATTTAAATTCATCAAGATTGTTTGCTACAAATTTTCTTACAATATTTACTTAAAGTTTATATTTTTATTAAAAACTACCTGGAGGCAAGTATTCAAATAAAGTTAAGGTGCTACAAGATATTTCGGGGCGGTTAATATTTAGAAACATTTAGTATAGATTTTTCTAAAGCGGTGGTCTTAGGTCTGTGAATAATATACGTACTTCAAATTTATATAATTATTTTTTAGTTTTATTTAATAACTAACAGTATATTGTGGTTTTACAAGCGATTTTGAGCGTTTCGTTCTAGTAAAAACAAGTATATCATATATTAAATTATATAATATACAAAAGTATTGTGATTAAAAGCGACTATTATTATATCTTTCTTAAATTTTACTCGTTTTAAAAATCCTTATCCCATTGTCATCTTCCACCGGACCATTTGATCCGAGATATCTAACGCCCACGACCTAAGGGCATACGTTTTAAATCCATAGAGAATAATGATTTAGTTTATACTAACATTGTGCGAAGGTGTTATTGAGGTTTATATCAATTGATAGCAAACCCTTAATTTCCTTACAATTGGTCAACGACATGTCAACATGCTTCTTTGATTTTTGATTCTACCACTTTGTAATAAAGCATATTATTAATTAACATAATGTATTGTTTGACTTCGCATTAGTGTTTATTTACATTTCTGTCTCTGATCGTTTGTTAACCTTTGAGATCTATAAATATTTATTCATATCAATGCAGGTGGGATTACAATTATGATATAAATCAATATATTTGCGTGCTCAAGATTTAGATTTTAATAATTTAGGCAATTTATTCTTAGTATTTTGGTATTTTAATGGAATATTATGTTTTGAGATACCAGAAAATGCTAGCATCCAAATTATGGGTTGAGACAGTTGAATTTTATATGAAAAATATCATGTATTTGGTAGAAGTTATTAACATAGTATAAAACAAAGTCGCTTACCGCTGCTTGTCCCTATGTATGCTTAGATCATTGAAATTAAGCATTGGAATTTGGTGCGGTTTTTTTTATAGAAAAAGTGATTCGAGAGTTATATAGTAAAGAAATAAAAAAAATCTGTAGTAGTATTGAGTATCAGTTTGTCACCCGTGTGATGTTGGGGCAGGTCGCTAGTAAACTTAATTTTACAATTGGTAACCCATCCCTCTCTCTTTATCTCAAATTTGAATTCCATCGGAATGTATGTTGAGGATTGATGGGTACGCTTGAGCAGTCATTTTTCTAGACAGCTGGTTAGTCTCCGTTCTGAGTGACTAATATTATAGTCAGTCAGGTTTGTCAAAAAGGCATCTTTCAAATGTAATTTTTCAAATGTTATATAAAAGATAAAATGTTTTATATAATGCAAATTAAATAACGGTCCAAGAATTTAACCAACAAAAACGCGAGGCATTTTAATAGTAGTCTTGGAAGCGTTGCAGAAATCTGCTAATTAAACCTCAACTTAGCTCAAGAACTTTTGTAAAGGCTTCGTCGAATGCATGTAAGGAAAAATTCACACAAAATTAATGTTAATTACTCGACACACTTTTGAATTTTTCTTTATTTAAAAGCAAGGGTTTAGAGCCGAGATAGGTCAGTGGCTAGAACGCGTGAACCACTGATTACTCATGTGCTTGATTTTGTGTTTATAATTCATCTCGTAATCGGCGGTGAAGAAAAACATCGTGAGGAAAACTGTATATGTCTAATTTCACATGTTTTGCGGTATATGACGTTTTGCGAGTATTAAACTTAACTGTCGCGCACACCAAGATAAAACAGGTTGGTATGTTTTTATAGTAGTAGTCTTTTGTAGTGCGATACCTGTAGTAGACTAAACTTATAAAATAAAATTAATAACGACAGTTTAAAGAAAAAGATTATATGAAATCCGGTTTGATGCTTACCGTTACAAAATACGATGATCAAAAAGGTTGGAATTAATATTTGTTGACTTCCAGACAGAATAACAACAACAACAACAATAACAACAGTCTGTAAATTCCCACTGCTAGGCCAATGGCCTCCTCTCCCTTTGAGGAGAAGGTTTGGAACATATTCCACCACGCTGTTCCAATGCGGGTTGGTACAGAAAAAAAATTACATATATAATAGACAATGAATTACACAAATATGTCATTGTAATTAACTAACATGACTGTATTTTTAAATGTTGATGGAATTTACTTTCCGAACCGGTGGTTCACTGAAAAAGTTTTTTAATGACGATTCGAAACTGCTTGTATAAGTCTACTTGAATAAAGTATATTTTGATATTTGATTTCAAGATGAGAAGTAAATATTATTCATACAAAAACCTGATACAGTTGTTTCTTTTTCGTATCCACGCTGAAGGATAGTTTTGGGATATGCCATAAATGTTTGCAAACGATACTTTCCACCAAATATCGCCAGAAGGCTATCGTAAACATATAAGTAATAGGACAACAGAGCAGTTTGCTTAATACAAACTCTTTTGGGATCGTTTGATAAAATAAACGTATTTTGCATGCCTTTGCTATTTCAAATACATATGTTTCTAAGAGCTGGTGTTTTTACGGTGTTAAAATAGCTTAACAGATAAATACCTTTGACGATACATGACACGTGTGTGTACATGATAATGATCAATAGTTAATACGTTATAGAGTAACAAACAAACAAATACACAAGTTTACTTTCACCTTTCCAATATGTAGCAGTTAATATTACTTGTGTTGAACAAATTAAAACGTGTAGGATATATCTGTTTCTTGTATTGTTGATATACCAAACAGAACAAAATAAATGACAATCGGACCTACATAGAACATCTACTACTAGTTAAGTCCATGTGTATATAAGTAAAATTCTTAAAGCATCCAGTCTATTCTGAGCTCCTCTTTGAAAAGATTTTCATCTAGTTATTTTGATGGTTGGAGGAAATGTAAGTTGCTATATAGATTCGTAATTAAATTCTTGCTTTTTCGAGTCGTTAAAATTATCCAAACAACTCTTTTATAAGCAAACTTGTATTAAATAAATACAACCGTTTCATATAAACACTGGTTACTTTTGACGTTTTAATCATAACTCTATTTAAATAAAAGAGAAAGATGACAAACAGATCGAGTTTTAATTGAAGAGATTTCTGGGAATGTGGTGTACTATATATTTACTAGCTGAAACTGCGTCTTTACTCGCGCGAAATTTATGTAATAAAAACTTTCGAACCGATTTTTACCTTCTAAGAAAAGATTCATAAAATCCGTTCATGGCGGATGTTTACACCTACAAGAGGTTAATTGCCTGCCAAATTTCAAGTTTTTTTTATGGGATAGGTTTGCGGACGAGCATATGGGCCACCTGATGGTAAGTGGTCACCATCACCCATAGACAATGACGTTGTTAAAAATATTAACTATTCCTTACATCGTCAATGCGCCACCAACCTTGGGAACTAAGATGCTATGTCCCTTGTGCCGTGTGTAGTTACACTGGCTCACTCACCTTTCAAACCGGAACACAACAATACTGAGTACTGTTGTTTAGCGGTAGAATATCTGATGAGTGGGTTGTACCTACCCAGGCGGGCTTGCACAAAGCCCTACCACCAAGTAAAGTTTGTGGGTGTTATCGTTTTTACAATATTGATTGAGTGGTATTTCGTTTTCATATGTATAATATGTAATATTTTTCACTACTACATTAAGGTTTGTAATAATTTGTGTATGTAGATGGTTTGGTGATTATATCACTACACACGAATTGGGTTGGCGAATGTGATAGAATTTAATATTATATATTCATATGTGACCAATGTATAATGAAGTAATTTATTTATAATTATATATTATGATAGCGATGTCAGATTGGACAAATTTGATCATCTTCCTAATTAAGAGCCAAATATATATGTTAATGCATACTGTACCACATATGGAACAGAATTTAAAAAATAAATATCTTCAAAATTAATAAAGTTTAATTGTTATTGCTACCATTTATTATCTCTAGACACTATATAAAACCACATATATTTTATTGACAACATTTAAAAAAATCATGCACTGTAGGGTTAAGTTGATGAGTCTCTATTGTAGACAGTATTTACACTGCATTAGTAGTCAAGCAATTTCTCGAGAAACCCAGCCGCGTTTGGTATCGCCCTGTTTCGAATCTCGCAAAACATTTACGGAACCCTGCCGAGAAGGTACGGATGGAATCGAGTTTCTCTCCTCCACTGAAGACAGTACACCCAATAAGCACGCAACATTAAGCACATTATGTCAGAACAATTCCGTAGCCCCTCCAAGCCGTGCAGAAAATGTCCATCGTCGGGGATTTACTGGGCAAAAATCCTACTTAACCGAAATCCCTTAAAGGAACTTTGCAGGGTTTATTTGTATAAACAAAGAATAAGACTTTTGATGCCATTGATTGGCGGAAGCACATATGGTTAGTGGTCACCACCGCCCATATAGATGTCGCTGTAAGAAACATTAATCATTTCTTTCATCGCCAATGAGCCACCAATTGGGAACAAAGGTATCATGTCCCTTGTGCCTGTAGTTACACTGGCTCACTCACCCTTCAAACCGGAACACAACAATACCAAGTACTGTTGTTTGGTACCTACCAGACAGGCTTGTACAAAGCCATACCACCAAGTAAAAGTAGAAAGATGCGAGCATATACTTATTTAAACTGTTAGTAATAACGGGCCTTAAAAACCTCGATACAATAGTAAAATTTCTCAATTGTCAGATATTTAATAAAACAATATTCAGTATTACACATCAATCCTTTTGTAAAGGTATATTTTTAGGAGTGGCGTTATTCTAGTAATCAAATTTCTCCTCAAACTCACAGAGGTCGGCGTATATAAACCATTCAAAAATAACATTGACATTACATAGTCCTCACTTCGCTTTTCCAACGCTTCTTTTAAAACAGTTCTATTTTATATTCCACAGTTTTCATCTCTGATATCTTCATTAAAATATTCAGCTAAGGAGTGTCAGATGTAATTTTAGTAGATCTATATACAAATCTATTTTAGAAACCTCTGAGATATATTTTAAGTATCGATACTTGATTTTTTGTCCAGATTAGTACCAAGTATCCGTAACAACCAGTATCTTACACGAATATTCAAATATAAACACAATAAAATTCCTCTCGTAAGCTGAAGGTTCGTATAACGTGTATAAAAAAAAAGTAACAGATTGGGAAATTTCCTGGCCTCCTCTTCCATTAACAAAAGGGTTTGGAACATATTCCACCACGCTGTTTCAACGGTGGAATGCACATGTGTTTAATTTCGTTGAAATTATACACATACAGGTTTCCTCGCGATGTTTTCCTTCACCGCCGAACACGAGATGAAATATAAACACAAATTAAGCACATATATATAGTGGTGCTTGCGTGGGTTTGAATCTGAAATAATCGGTTAAGATGCACGCCTTCTAAGCACTGGGCCATCTCAGCTCATAACGTGTATAGTCCATTCTTACTAGAAGAGAACAAAAGCCAAATATTTGAATTAATTTTTTAATATTTGAATAGATATGATTGGTGAAGAGCCTGAATAGTCTATGATATTAGTTATGTATTTGCGAAATAATGCGTCTTGATACTTTACGAAGCTGTTATCAAAACCTTGGAATTAAAATTAAAATATTTAAGTGGAATTGTTTTGTATCACAAGTAAACATATATTAATAGACAACTGTTAGCTTTGTACAATATATCTGAGTTGTTAGCCAATCCATATTTTAGTTTATTCATCCTTCTTCGATTGAAATTGGAAAATTACTAGAGGTAAATAAAAAAACATTTTACTATTTCTTACCTCAATAAACAGAATTTTACCATCGGTAACAACGAATGTCCACTCAGCACGACAAAGTTCCTATTTTAAGAACTTACAATATTTATGTAGCGTACCTTATACGTGGTTCTAATGTTGCTTTTTAATGAGAGCTGGTTTGTCATATACCTTAACACTGCGGTTATACCGCTTTGCTTATATACGAATATAGGTTCGTGTTCCACCCCCCTACCCCTCTACCCGCTGTCGTCGAGGCTGCGGCCTAAGTCTCGAGAGCTACATTACACGTTATGTCACTTTGTGAAACTACCCAGACACTATGAATGTTTCATCTCTGTGATGTTAACTGTAATGGTTTCATGTTTATATAAGGAATACATTTTTTTAATCGATTTAAATTTGGAACACTAATAACAATTTAGATTACGAAAACAATGGAATAGCGTTTTTTGTTTAATTAAGTTAAAGAAAACAAACAAGAGGACGGTACCGACGGAGAGCCTCCTGATCGTTTGTCACATAAAAAAGAGGGTGAAGCCTATCGGTACTGCCTACTTATCAAATATAATACTGATAAACATTTTTTAATAAACAAGCTATTGACGCTGAAATAGTTTAATAGTTATAAAATAAAACACGATTTGGATTAATTATTATACTAATGTAAATTTTGTTACAACACGCATGACACACAAACATCACTTTACATGACTAACAATGAGGGTACCTTGTTTGACAACAAAACTCAGAACGTAAGTAAATGAAATCAGAGCCAACGGTAAATAGATAAAGGTAAGCCACGTGACAGGAGCAGAAACCCTGTTCATTTGAAAAGGGTCAGAGACAATACATGCGATTAATCGCTTTGATACTGAGCACTACATTATCATTTAATTATTACAAGTGGAGAGCAGAGATGGCCCAGTAGAGTTGAGATGACCCAGCGGTTAGGGCGACAACCACTGCGCCAACAGCGGGAAATCCTCAGGCATTTTTTTAAAAGGATTGAAGTTTGTCGATAGCAATTTTCTTTATCTTAGTTTATCTCTCTAACTGGCCAGTATTTTCATACTCTTTCATATTATACAAATGTTTAATTACAATAATTTAGTAAATAGCTATCAAGAATCCTTTTTATTTTTTTGCACATCTGTGGCTAGATCTCTTCAAACGAGACCATAATCAACTTTCTATGTAGCTATCGTTTCATAATCACTGGGAAAAATCGGTTTAAGCTATTAGTATATAAGATTTAATAAACGAAACAAGACAACAAGGATGATCAAGAACGGCTGAACGTTTCAATTGCGGCTCCACTGTTTAATTATTCTATGAAAAATTGTATATCAACGACTAAATGTACTCTACGAATAAATTAACTGTCAAAAGGACCAAAACTGATATTCTCGCCTCTATTTAGCAGATATTAAGGATCATTTTTATAGCGAATATTGTTTCAATTAATGTTCATTTCTTATTCAATATATTATGGCAAATCATAACGAGGAACTTTAAGAAATAGAAGTGGCGTTTCATATACATATGTGCTTAAGAAAGAGAAGGCAATATTAGATTCCGTAGCAATAAGGACAAACCGATATTGAAATCATTGAAATAAAATCCTTTTAACCGAGTGAAAATTTATTTCTTCTGACATTTTTGTCATATTCAAAATGTATCTTGTAACAAAACATATTATATATTGGAGGGGCGTTGTGAACTCAGCTACATCTAAAGGACATTACCCTCTTTTGACTTTTGATATCCGTTGTCAAGTAGAGTGCACGCCAGTTTTCATAGGTACGCCACTCCGAGATCCCGGTTTCGATTCCTGACCGAGTCGGTGTAGAAAATTAACATTAGTTTTCTATGTTTTCTTGGGTCTGGGTCGTCGTTACTTCAGATTTTCCATAAAACAAAAAAGCACAAGCACAAGTAAAGCTACTTACGTTGGGATCAGACTAATGAAGGTGATGTTGTCCAATACTTATTAATTACCCTATCACTTTACATGTCATATTTTTGTGAGAATGAGAATGAGAAGGTCATTTATTTATATAAGAGTCTTTATTAAAAATTATATTATGATGAAAATATAATTTAAATTTTTCATTTGTAAGACGCATAAAATTCATAAAGCAAAATTGCTTATTTTCTATTCTGTTATTTGAGTTCAAAGATGAATACATCTTTAAGGATCATATTTGATCAAAAATATAAATTAATAAAGAAAAGCTATAAAAAATAACTGAACTAGCCATGTACCAATGAAAGCACCCATGAAAACCGTACCTACTACTCGACCATGGAGGTCTTCGTCAATATATGCATTTTCTAAATACGCTTCAATACATTTATAATAATTGATGAAATATTTTTTATACGGAAAATTAATCAAACATTATGACGCTAGTTCATTTTGATAGAAAAACCATAAAAATGAGATTACGTCTTCAAAGGAGTTCATGTAAAATCTATCTGACTAATGATTTTAATGGCAATAATAGACGCAAATTCCCTTAAAGGCCGACGAGGCAAATATACGAGTGATTAGTGGTCATTATCATTCATAGGCATTGTCGCTTTAATAAAATATCTGCTGTTTTACATTGCCAATGTGCCATCCACCTGAGTAACTAATATTACATCCCTTGTGCCTGTAGCTACACTAGCTCACTCATCTTTAAAAGCAAAACACAACAATACTATGTTTAGGTCTTTGGTGGTATATCTGGATATCAGCTAGCCAGATAAGAACAAAACCCAATCACCTTCTTTGAAATTTAATATAAAAATACTTAAAATAATTATCGTGGACTTGCCATTGAGTATAACAATAAAAGTCTCTCTGTTACTTTAAGTCTGAATGCATTATTCATCAATGAAACTTATTCCTTACATTTATATAAAGCCGTGTGAGAATAGTCACTTAAGTCGGTCGCTAAGCGACTGAAGACCTATCTTTGCGCAAACTCAAACCAAATTGTTTGCTCAAGGATCCAAGATTGAATTATGAAGGCTTAAGTTGGAGGTGTGGTTTTTCAAAGTCAAATATTACCCAGTTTAAGACAGACAAAACAAAGATGAAAACTTCTTATTATAATTTTAAAATATGAATTCAAGTTCATTTCAATGGCAGAGGAAGTTAGGTAAGCCATAGATCATCAGACAATTAGCTAATAGCTCCGTAGTATTATGCATTTCAGAGAGATTCTGCTACTATTAACATCCATTTTAATTTTTCTTTCAATGTTCAGTTTTATTTTAAATTATGTTCATATTTTAATATTTAAGGGGGTAAAATAAGAGTTGAAAGGTTGTATCCATCTGTCATTTTTTAAGTTAGAAACATGAAAATTTATTTTCGGGGTATTAGATAAGTATATAAGCGTTAATCTGAATAAACCTCTAAAGGGGCAAATAGGAGATGACATTTCGTATACATATTTGTCTGGAAATTTTTGAAGTTAGAAGCATGAAACTTTTTTTCACGCTACTGATTATAAATTATAAGATACTTATTGAAGCTTTTCTAGTTAATTTACCCTAAGGGGAGAAACACACCAAAGAGGTCTTAAACTTACGTTATATTTTAAGTTAACCTGTAAATAAGGTCAACTTCCACGCGAGCAAAGCCACGGGCAACAGCTATTTTTATTTATTTTAATTATATAACAATAACTTTGATATAATTTTGATGGACATAATTATCATATGTGCTATATTATTAATCTGTTAGTTAGGTTAGTTAAATTGGGATAGCCGGAGGATACCTCTTAACTGCTAACATGTTAAATCTACATACGAAAGTTATATCAGCCAACGCATGCAAAATTTACTTATTTTCGAAGTGCATCGCTATAACTTTTATTTACATAAGAATTATTAACATCCTTTAATAAATTATCAACTTTATGCATTTTTAATATAAATATTCAGATGTAGATTTATTGTAATATTGTAACACTAACAACAGCCTGTAAATTTTCCCAATGCTAGTCAGCATTAGGCCTACTTTCTCTTTGAGGAGAAGGTTTAGAACATATTCGACCACGCTGTTTCAATGCGGGTTAGTGTGGCAGAATCTACCACTGGACCATCTCGGCTCTATATTAATATTGTATGCAATGTAAATTATGATATAAATCCATTGATTCGTGAGATCAGGTAACCTCAAGAATCGATGTATTGTAGATATTGCTTAAGTAGCAATGAATCGTGTGGAACCGGGTTTTGTAATCCAAATTATATACAACACGAGAATATCAGCTTATAAAATATCTTTCTTCTTGCGAACAATATAAAACAAATGTGTCTGCGGACATACGCAATGCGAAAGTCGTATATTTCATCTAATTTTCGAGATAAAATATAATGCTGTTATCTTTGGTTCAGATATAGAGTTTTCGTGGAGACCAAATGTAGGCATACCATTATATAGCGTAGAGTAAAGAGTTCTCATTAATAAGGAAATTGTAAAGCGCTATTTTATTATCGGAAGCGAAATACATTTGCCATCAGGCAGCGCTGTACACTGTAGAGGCTGTACACTAGAGCCGACCACCGAGGTCAGCTTGATTTCTGTTCAGATCCGTTCAGTGAAGATTGGTCACGACACCAACTGCTAGGAACTCTTCACCGTTTCAACAATTCGTAATTAATGATTTGTTGAGTTTTGTGGCTATGAAAATACAGGCTTTTTTTTTCACTTTGCATGACACGAATATATATGATAGATATACATTTTAACCCCTTCCTAATTCTTAACTTTAAACTCTTGTCTTTACAGAAAATTACGCTATTTGAACCTTGAAGTCACTGGCAATTTATAAGCCAAGACCGACAAAGCAACTAAAAGAATCACAATTCAAAAATCACAATAAATAATTTAGTGATTATAAATAACTTCCTATGTAGTTTCTTGCCACCGTTCCCTAAGCAGAGATTGTAAATGTTGCTCGAATTGTCAACTGTATACCGCACAGTTAAACCTGATGATGTTCGACTTGAATTTAAATTGTGATTTATAGTTTAAAATAAATAAAAAAAAAACTTTACTATACAACTCGTAGTATAGTTATCCCAGCTTTTATGTGGAAAACTCATTTTCGATTCTCCGCTCGGTCCGACGGAGAATCGCAAATGAGTCGGAGTTGAGACAATTCCTTAAGTTGGCTCAGTATACGCGTGTCCTAACTGCGTACCCAATATTCGTCATAAGTGTATGTACTTGCCCTCCCACCCAATGACACTGTCGCCTCAGGGTTTGAACCCAAGACCACGCAATTTCGGCGTTATGAACTAAGCGCTACGAGCCTAAAGAAATTACGAGATTAGTATACTGTCAGCTTGTATTGAGGTGAAGGACGCCTTAGCGTAATTAGATCAAATCTTATTCAATTTACTAATTTGATTGTTAAGTCGTTCTATTGATGAATAATTTTTTATGACCTTGATTTGTCTTTTAATATTTTAATGTATATATAATGCTTTATCTTAAAGTATAATATACAATCATCGTATTAATCATTACCTACTGAGTTTTTATGCCGGTTTTTCAATAGACACTACGTACAGTTCTTTCCAAAGCAATAGTTTTACATTTAGCTAGCCAAACGCCCCGGCTTGGAACGGGTGCACCGTGCAATACTGATGTTACACATACTACAGAATATGTTTATTTACGACATCTCATGACGAACTTCTAAAATTATCAGTGTTTATTTTCCATGTTGTACACAAAAACCTTCTCGAATCACTCTATCTGTTAAAAATATATAATAATAAAACCGCATCAAAATCCGTTGCGTAGTTTTAAATGTTTAAGTATACGTAGGGATATAGGGACAGAGAAAGCAACTTTGTTTTATACTATGTAACGATCAACACTGTATCATATCAATGTTTTTATTATATTTTGAGTTTTGATAAATATTTCTTCTTTTTCTCTTTATGGTAGAATTGTATTATAAATAAATAATGACTGCATTTTGTATTAAACTGTCTGCTTTATAAATTTATCTATCAATAAAATAAAAGAACAGCTCTTATTTTACAGTATTTTATAACAAACAAACTTATGTAATCTTTTACGGCGTGTGCCTTATTCGTAATAAAGCTCGTTGACAAAACCGAAACAAGGAAGATCCACAAATAATGACAGAGAGAGAGAATATTACATTATTATAATACAGATCATATTATTAAAAATAAATTCGAAGCAATGAAATTATTAAAAAATAGATGTAAGAAAGTATGAATATAATATAAGAAAGAATGTAGAAATTAAAGATGAAACAAATAAGTTATTTAACTTTAAGCTGATATTAAATTAATTAATTTATACTAGCGGAGTAATGAAATATCCACATATCTATAACACAGCAAGGAAAACCATAAATAAAATTTTAACAAAAAGAAAAACCGACTTCAATCAAAACACTATTTTAAAACAAATAAAAATGTACTAAAAAGTAATAAAAATAATTGCATATTTAACATATTTTTTAGAGTCCTCCTAGGTAAAATGAAATGAAAAATATTAGAAGACTACTTAAAAGTCGATTTACAATTATGTAATGTAGTTTTTTTTAATTATTTCTATATTTGGAGCCGCTGTCGAGGATCGCTAACGTGCTCCTCAGAATTGTTCTGTTCCCTTCTATGCCGTTACTTTGTCATGGATCCTATGCTCAGAACCTTACCAAACTTTCACCAAACTACCCTTAATAAAAAAAAACATCAAAATTGGTTGGCACAATTTGGAGTTATTCACCTATTTGTGGCGCATATAGTACATAATGCAAATTTAAGACTTATATCGTTTTCATAGGGATACCATAATCGGAAAGGAATAAAATTAAATTGGGGTCCCCCAAGGGAAGCACTACCTTTCAAACAAAAAAAAAATTCAAAATCGGTCCACCCAGTGAAAAGTTATGAGGTAACAAACATAAAAAAAATACAGACGAATTCATAACCTCCTCCTTTTTGAAGTCGGTTGAAAAAGGTTGTAAAGGTTTGTATAAGAAATATAACCAAAGAAAAAAAATTTTTTTGTGTATGTGTATTAATATTCGATTTTTAAAAATATTTTCAATTAATTTTTTATTTTATCTGAGAAAATAAAGCTATACCACAAAATTTTTATTATGTACGACTAAGTTACAATTGGCCGTACGGTTGAGGTCTGGCATTTTATTATAACAAGCTGGGTTGGACTTGACCCTTGTTAAACTTGGATTAAACGCGCCTGTTTTATTTAGTTTGTCGTATTAGTTTATGTTTATGGTTATTGTTCTACTTCTAACGGGTGTAGTGTGAACTTATTAATTTAGCTTAAAACTCGCTTCAACGACCGGGCTATCTAATCCGAAAATATTTTTAATTAAACATTTCCCATTATATGAAGTAAACGCGTTCACATATAGATACGTATCTAGATTATATTTTTATAAACTAGTTGCTGCTCGCAGCTTTACTCGCCTTAAGTCTGATCGAGTCTAAGACTTGAGCGTTAAAACAAGTTTTTCATTTGTATTACGTTAAGCTAAGTTTTTTATTCAATCACAGTTCATACTGAATTGATTGTAATTCCTCCATTTCATGATGGAGTGTATACTTCACTAGAGTTTCGAATATACCGCATATAAAATATGACGTTCACCAAAGCGATACACCATCAGACTCTTATTCTCTTATTAAATTAATAATGATTTATTATGATCAATAAAAATAAGTAATATATAGAAATCCTTGACATCTGAAATAATTTTATGCCATTATGGCAAATAGACCTGAAGGTAAGTGGTCACCACTAGATATTTATTTATTTTTCTCATCTGACGTCCATATTTTACATGAGATAGGGTTAAACCCAGAATCAATTATAATTAGAAAGTTAATATATTTATTTTTTCTATAAACTTTTATAGAAAACCCAAATTAAGGCAACGACACGCAACGCTTGATTCAATTTCCGAAAAATTATTCAAATAAGATTGAAATTTAATCTGATTTTATCACAGAAAATAACAGGCAAGCATTGTGGCAATTGGACGTAAAAAGTAACTCGTCATCCTCATTTAAATACTACTAACCTGCCGTGACTTTCTTGCTGGAAGGGCTTGCTTGATGAAAGCCCTTCTAGATAGGTACCACCCACTCAACATAACTTATCGCCAAACAGTACAGTTTTTCCGGTTTGCAGAGTAAGTCAGATCAATATAAAAATGCCATATAAAGTTCCCAATGTTGGTGGCGCATTATTATTTCACTGTATTATGATTATTATTCCCTACAGTAGTAAATACCGTTACATTATAATCTGTCTCGCGAGATTGTAAACTTTAAACAAGAATTTTACAATTTTAGTGCATTATTTATTTATTCGGTCGATTTTAATCTATTAAATAAAAAACCTAACGTATCCGTAATATTATGAACTATTGAAATTTTACGTGTTTTATTAAAAATCAATGGATAGTTTATAATCTCGCGAGATAGATTATAATCTAATGATATATACAATTTTACGGTGATATATCTAGTACAGTCGATTTTTCTTTCTTTTTCTTTTCTTGAAAAGAGGTAAATTAAGATTTGAAAATACATTTATTTACATAAATTTATACTAGTGTTATATGTTACTATAGGAGAAATAGTAAAATTAATGAAAAAAATTATAATTTCTAGGTCGTCAGTTAACAAAACCATTGTATGGAGCAAGACGACTCTGAGTCATGGCTCTGACAAGCTATGAGACACAGCTCGAAGTTCTATCCTCGCTTAATAAAAGTTCTTTAAAAACACACTCGATGCTGACGAGAAAACAGCTTAATTAGTGGGGTGAGAGATCTGACTGGTGCCGGAGCACGAAATCTCATTAAAACGCCCGCTGGGTCAGTTCGAATAAACACGATAAACAATTAGTAATACCAGATTACAGAAATTTCAATTAAAACTAGATTTCATACCCCAATTGTAACGAAAAGTCTGATGAAGTTAAAAAAGAGTAGTACTGCAAGTAATGATGATGCTGCTTCGGATATCCGTAGAATGAAAAAGAATTTCGACCGATGCATAAATCAAATTCATATAATGATTTGAAGCTATCTTGAATTACGCAAACTGATATTGTGTACGTACACGTAGGAAAATGTAGTTGTGTTGTAATGCATCTATATTTTGGATTCAGAAATTAGTAGCAAATAGCTTCCGTCAATTTTTTCAAAGATTTTGATAACACAAGACAATAGACAAGAAAAGCTACATTCTTTAACGATTCTTTAAACAAACAATTAAAAAACAAAACAATGTAAATTTTAAAGAGATTTGGAGATTTTTTTTATTTATTGCATGAAGATTATCACTAATATATCTATAGATAGAGAAGGCGTTTATGAAATTAGTTTCTAAATGGAGGTATGTTTCAAGATGGTAAGAGATCACCATTCCCAATAGACATTGGCGTCGTAAGAAAACACTACTAAATGATGCGAATACATGGTGATTATTTCATAACAAATACAAGTTTACTCTTGTAAAATTCTAATTGTTATGATATACATACATTTAAACAAGTATGTAAATTTTTAAAACATGCTGTATATTATAAAATTTTAAGGATATGTACAATAAAACTTATTTGTAATTAAAGTCATGAACGTATAATTATAGGTATGTTAAATATAAATGTAATGTTATATTTTAATTATAGTATAATAATTTTTACATAGCCCTATTACTTTAATAAAGTCACCCCAACCTTTATATGACTTTAACATTCAAGATAAAGTCAGCGTTAATTACCTCTAACTTAGAATTAGTATAAGCACGTATAAAATATTACGGTTTCTGCTTATATCTTAACACAATAAAGATATTTAGGTTAAATTACGCTAGAAGATTAGTAGATTTTAATTCTGCAGATATATTTTCAATTAATGAATTTAAATATTTTGGTAGTAGTCAGTAACAGCGGGTAAATTTCTCAATGCTGGGCTAAGGCCTCCTCTCCCATTAAGGAGAGTGTTGGAACATATTCCACCACGCTGTTCCAATACGGGTTGGTAGAATGCACATGTCAAATCAATTTTCGAATTTCGATGAAATTAGATACGTGCAGGTTTCTTAAATGTCGTGTCGTAATTATTCTAATATAAAACTTTGTACATATCCTGGTACAATTTCCATGTTGCGAAGAGTTTGTATTGTAAATTATAATGAAGACACAAAAAATAATAAGAATATAAATATGAATGTATATATCTCAACATCATTTACCAAATGTAAATAATTGTTATTCTTTGTAGTCACGTGCATCTTAATCAATGATCGCGGGTTCAAACCCAGGCGAGATTTATTCATGTGCTTAATTTGTGTTTATAATTCATTTCGTCCACAGCAGTAGTCAAGTCAGTAGTCAGCAGAACGAAAATATCGCGAGGAAACCTGTGTGTGTTCCTCGTAAGAACACCTACTCTTAATTTCATAGATATTCTGTCACATGTGTATTTCACCAACCTACATTGGAACATTGAATGTTCCAAACATTCGTCTCAAATGGAGAGGATGTCTTAGCTTAGCAGTGGGGAATTTACGGGCTGTTGTTGTCATGACAAGCCAGGGCATACCTTGGAAAGATGGAATACATCACTGACTAGGAGACCGAATCCGGCATAAACGTACGACTTGTCCGTTAGGTAAATTGTCATAAATAACACGTTAAATTGATCGGCCGTAAAACCAAACACGGTCCTCTTGACCGATTTCGGTCACGGAGGCTATTCTCGAGGGAGACCAGCGAACTGCTCGGGATATATTACTATAGTTTACGTGACGCTGTCTATTGCCTTTCTCGTAATCTGATAGAAGTCGTCACAATCGCCACTACTAAGAAAAGTTTCGGCAAAGGACCAACGGTGTTATGTGATTTTTGATCCATGGGAGCTATATATACTGGGAGTAACTCTCTGCAAATTTTTATTAAATAAATAAAAAAAAAACATTTTGATAGACTGAACGCGTAATTTTGGAATTTAATTTATATACATATATTATTGAAAATATATAATTATTTCATTATATTGTATCTATATATAATGTTTATCACTGCTATGTACTAACCTACCCCTTTCTAACTCTGTCTGTTTCCTCTACTTTAAACCTTGAAGAGATCTTGTACATCTTTTTTTAACACGACTAAATAATGTGTCTATTTAGATTGCAGGAATGCTGTATTTTGATTTTATTTGGTTTTGACAATTGTATCAAAGGATATAAAATCAAAATACACTTCATTGTACGCTAACAAATAAATAATATAGATACTATTGAGAAAGATGCACTAGAGGCGACTTTATCCCTAAAATAGCGATCTTTTCCAGGCAACCTTAAAACGCGACGCGGACGCGAATATTCGCGCGGTGCGAACGACGAAGCGTCATGCGAATGAAACAAACGTATAGCAATGTACACGCTTCGCCGTTCGCGCCACGCGAATATTCGCGTCCGCGAATTTCCCGTGGCCAGGCGGTATGGTAGAGGAGAGAAAAAGATATAGAAAGAGATAGGGGTGTGCAAACCAGATATAACCATAATAAATAAATACAGTGAAATATATATTATATTTAAAAATAAAATTGTATCATTTTTTTATTTGATATTTGGCAAACGAAAAGAAGGCTCACCTGATAGAAAGTGAGTGAATTATAGTTTTTAGGAAAGGGTTACATTAATTAACATGTTTAATGAAACTATGCTTCTACAAGAATATTTGTTATCCATTTCGTATTTCGAACACATTTTCTCGACTCCAGACGGTTTAAGCGTTGAAAGCGCTTCCAGCAAAGCGTCTACTTGATTTATGTCTCTAAATAGACTTAAAATAAATATTTCCTCAAAAGTATTCAGCAGGTTGAAGCAAACTGGTTTGGAGAGTGAATAGTTCAAGACACGGAGAGCTGTGTCAGGAGCTTCTAGCGGGAATAGTCCACGTTATAAATTGCTAATTCTTTTATATGAATAAAAAACAAGAAAAAATAGCACTTAAATGACGAATGAAAAAAAATGAATTTTTCACTTAAATGAAATGAAATGAAAAATAAAAAAACCACAACAGCGCGATTTCTCAGACATTTTCTGCCTCGCACAACCACTTTGTGGAACCAGCTTTCGCCGGCGGTTTTTCCGAACCGATACGACATGGGAACCTTCAAGAAAAGAGCGTACTCCTTTCTGAAAGGCCGGCAACGCACCTGCAAGCCCCCTGGTGTTGCAGATGTCCATGGGCGGTGGTAGTCACTTTCCATTAGGTGAGCCTCCTGCTCGTTTGCCACCTATGCAAAAAAAATGAAACTTCGGACGCATAATTAAATATGACTTTTCATTTTAAATTTTATTTACAACAACGAAATAACAACAACAACAACAGCCTGTAAATTTTTCCACTTTTATTGCAGGCATATAACATTACTGTATATTAAAAAAAACATAATACAGACGATATACACAATATCTCGATATTGAAGATGATGCTTAAAATCTCTAAACGTTTTCCGCATCAAGAAAAATATATGAAGGATTACGACGCAATAGAAAGGGACGTCGTTAGTACATCGAAGGGATCATTCGAACCTCTTTTTATAATATTGAATCTGAGTTCATCAATCATGGACAGTTTAAATTGCCTTAGCAATATCTACCAAGCGATTGTAAACTTTACAGCTGTGTGATTAGATTTAAAATCCATTGCATCTAAAATCAAAATAAGAATCGGCATTATGTCATTTTTATAAATCGATGCGTTTGAGTGATTTATTAAACAGTAACTGTGCTCGCGACTTTGAGTGCATTTGAATTTAACAGAAAAGTTACTATTCGTATATAGTATCGTACATATTGTAAGGAATGTCGTCCCTACCACACCAGCCTACCTGCTAGAGGCTATATAAGGTGTGCGATTCCAAGACTAGAGGTCACTTATCATCTCGCGCTAGACGATCGTCATACTGTCGGCATGTTAGATAATAATTAGTATTTCGCTAATTGTTATTATTGTCAGCTATTATAATAAAAAATATTGTTAAATTTCTCATTTTGATAAAAAATAAAATAAGAGTGTTTTGTGTTTAGATTGTCTTTTTTTAATAAATTACCACTTCTGATTGTTACAATATATTATTTATTACGTTGGTAGAGGCACCCGACGTATATATTGGAACAGTGGCGGTATGCACGAGTTCTGTGCGGCACTGGACAGTATTTACACATTGCAGCGAAACTTTATTATTATTTAAATATAATACAATAAAAGTAGCTTTTTATGGTATAGGTTAGCCGACGAGCATATGGGCCACCTTATGGTAAGTGGTCACCATTACCCACCCATAGACAATGACGCTGTAAGAAAAATTAACTGTTCCTTACATTGTCAATGTGCCACCAACCTTGGGAACTACGATGTTATGTCCCTTGTTCCTGTAGTTGCACTGGCTCACTAACCCTTCAAACCGGAACACAACAATACTGATTACTGTTATTTGGCGGTAGAATAACTGATGAGTGGGTGGTACCTATCCAGACGGGCTTGCACAAATCCCTACCACCAAGTAAAGTAGCAAAGTAAAGCTTAAGTTATTTCTTATTACATCATACGTCCCCCAGTGAAGGTTTCGTCAAAATCGGTCAAGCCGTTCCAGGGATTAACAATGAATACGTACATTTAAATAAAAAAACGATTATTTTAATATTACAAGCAGATCTTATTTTATAATTCAGATCTACTAGTCATAAGATACCGTGTTGTTTGAAAATACGTAATACTTATTGTATTCTAATTGCAAAATTATTGTAGTTTTAGGTGTGGCATTAGCATTAAAATCGACTATTCTGACTATCCAATATTAAAATAGGCTATTATTTCAATCAATTCCAAATTTCACAGATTTTTATTTAGACTTAAATAATAATATTTAAACAAAAGATTTCATTCGTTCATCTATAATTTGATGTCAAAGAAATTACTTATTATCTAGTTAATGTTCTTGTGTAAAATGAAACAACCCTGTATAAATAAAATAATTGAAATAAATATTACAAAGTACATTTTTAAGAATCAATAATAATTAATATTACTGTGTGTCAGTAATAAAGGAGAAGAGTATTAAACAAAGTTGCTTACCACTTCCTTTTTCATTTTCAGTTCATCCCTGTGTAAGCTTAGATCTTTTAAATTACGCAACCGATTTTGATACGGTTTATTTTAAGAGATAAAGTGTTTCGAGGAATCGTTTTTGTATATAATACATGGAAAATATAGTAAAGAAATATTGATGATTTTAGAAGTCTCCAATGTGATGTCATAAATAAACAAATTATGTAGTATTTAGTATCAGCATTGCACCCGTGCGAAGCCGGGGCGGCTAGTATTGCATATAATGGCTACCAATAAATCTCTTGTTTTGCCTTGATAATTTGAGTCCTTCAATTACCAAATACGATTTAATTCAAGCGTTTTAACGAAAAACCAATAATCTAATTAGTCTGAATGGTTTGTATCTGAATATATTTGGTTAAATATCTATAGAAAGTTTCGAAATACTTAATTATTTCGTTTGTTGTTTGTAAAAGTTCTATTAATATATTCAATGGCAATTAATTTAACAAGACAGGTAGGACATATTATAAATTATTAACTGAAATAATTAATAATTGCCTATAAAATATCAATTAATATAATTTAAAATAGTTAATATAGAATCTTTAAAAATAATTTTTAACGGATTTTGAGAAATAATACTCATTTTTGAAGGTAATCAAATAATCATTTAGTGCTCCAGAGTGCCGCTATATCTGGCATTTATTAAGAGAAAATTGTATCTTGGAGAATGAGAAGATGATGGGTATAGGTGCCAAATACGACCTCCATGGTCGAGTGGTGTGTACACCGGTTTTCATGGGTACGCCACTCTGAGGTCCCGGGTTCGATTCCTGGCCGAGTCGATGTAGATTACAATTAGTTTTCTATGTTGTCTTGGGTCTGTGTGTTTGTGGTACCGTCGTTACTTCTGATTTCCATAACACAAGTGCTTCAGCTACTTACATTGGGATCAGAGTAATGTATGTGATGTTGTCTCATATTTAAAAAAAAAAAAAAAAAAAATACGAAGAACATATCCACAGTACCACGGATGTCATTGGACCGTCCTTTACGAACTACACTTTGACGAAAATTGATCTCCAGTAGCGTGGAATCACGAGTAGACTACAGGCGTTGAAGGTGGTTTTTCTCTGAATTCAGAAACACATTGGATGCGAAGAAAGATCTTTGCACATGCTTTCTCTTGATTCGTTAATCATCGCCTCTGTGTATTGATGGAAAAGAAAGCTGACACACGTTTTCAAAGACAGCCTTATCAAGGGACCACAATTTACATTTGTCTTAAGGTGGAAGAACTGATCTCTTACCGATTCTGCCAATGTGCTTCGACTTCGACTTAGTAACGTTTTTAATCGTGACGTCGACGTCAGGCCATTATTGCCAACATTGCTGCTGTCGTTGTGACGCTGTTTTGCAATAACGATCAAACTGAGGCTGAGACTTTCCACCAATGCCATAAATGTCCAAAAGTATTATTACAAACTGTATTCTGTATCCCAGGTTTCGAGCTCTTCGACGATAATCTTATGAAGCTCTTGGTCTTAATTTTAGGTGAATTTAAATGAGAAAAATAAAGTATTTGGTTTTTTCTGTATACGAGAGTAATGACCACCTTCCGAATTTATGTACGATTATTGTGATCATGTTGCGGCATTTAAAATTGTTGTTAGCAAAAGATTTTACTCTATGTTTTTATTTAATTTCCTCCCTTAAATGTCCTGAGCTGTGTCAGCATGTGCTCCGTCCTACCATCGAGATATATTTGGTATTATAATAAACGGTGACAATAGTTATACGTTCTCTAGTTTTTCTCCATTGCTTTTTATCAATCTTTCAATTTAGTATTTATTTTTAGAATAAGAAAAGATGGATAGTATGTTCTACTCTAGTAATGCCCGGGTACTCAAATGTCTAGTAAAATATATTTACTTAATACATTCCTCAATTAAACTCTTCTATACAGTTTTACAAACACTTGAACTGTTTTTAAATTAATTAATGTAATTGAAAGCAAAAATCCAACGACTTACAAAATGACAAATAAAATGAACAACAAAAGAAGATCCCCGACAAAGACAAAACTATCGACTGACAAAAAGTCTCGCTGTCTTTAAAACGAGTATTGTTTCCGTATTATCACTTTTTAATTAAGAAAGAAAGTTAATAAAACGATTTAACTGCCTTTTATTATCGATTTTACGATAACATTTCGTGCTATAAACCTTTAGTGTTACTACTTTTTTTTCTTTTTCTTATATTATTTCTAATTATTCGTATGTACCTATCATTTTTAATAATGCCTTGAAGTTAGAGCTGGTTATTGGAATTTATGAATTTGTTTTCTTTCTTAAAAAATGATGCTGAGAAAGCCCAGTGGTTAGAACGCGTGCATCTTCACCGATGATTTCGGGATCAAACTCAGGCAAGCACCACTAGATACATATGTGCTTAATTTGTGTTTATAATTCATCTCGTGCTCAGCGGTGAAGAAAAACGTCGTGAAGAAACCTGCATGCGTCTAATTTCATAGAAATTCTGCTAAATGTGCATTCCACCAACCCGCTTTGGAACAACGTGGTGGAATATCTTCCAAACCGTCTCCTTAATGGGAGAGGAGGCGTAAGCCCAGCAGTTACTTTACTTTACTTTTTTACTTAAAAAATATTAAATGAAATGACTGCAAATAAAAAAAAATAAGATTACTAGTTGTTAACTCTTAAATATAACATAGCTGGGCCACTGGCTACTACTTCTCCTTAAGAACTATTTCTAAAGGAGAAGTTGTTTTTAGTACTGGTTGGACACAAATGTTTAAACAAATAACACGTGGCTATGCGGTACATTTCCATGATATATGAAGAGGTTGTCAATGTGTACGTCTACAAAAGAGTATTTATTGAGAGAACTGGTCCTTGAAATAACATTTCGCTTTGGAGCTGACTGTTTCATAATAAGATGAAGGAACTAGAACACCTGCGCGATCAAGCGAAGTGACAGGCAGCGCGATGTTGGATCGTCTGTAATGCTGCGGCCACATATTTGCTAAATAATATAAAAAATTTGGGTCGACGACCTCCGGTGACCTCTGGTGTGTACACAGGTTTTCAAGGGTACGCCACTCCGAGATCCCTGGTTCGATTCCCGGCCGAGTCGATGTAGATAATTATAAATTAGTTTTCCATGTTGTCTTGGATCTGGGTGTTTGTGGTACCGACGTTACTTCTAATTTTCCATAACACAAGTGCTTTAGCTACTTACATTGGGATCAGAGTAATGTATGTGATGTTGACTCATATTTATTTGTTTTACTTAAATTAGATTGAACTGACAGGAAATCAGTTAACCCCTTGGGATGTTATTAGCAAAGTAGGAATACTTACTGTTGCATACATAAGGTTGAAGCTAATACTTGTTAACTTCCAGACAGGATATATTATATGTAAATAAATAATAGTTTTTAACCAATATAACGTTGTAATTTAAATGTAAGAAAAGGGAAAGAGTTTTTGTAGTAGGTACGGTTCTTTTCGGTAGAATGGACATTTCGAACCGGTGATTACTTCACTTTAATATAGTTTTGTAAAATTACAATTTAAATGTCCTTGTAAAAGCAAACTTGAATTAATTCTGTTTTGATTTTAATTAATGTTGACATGATTAAAATCACATTATATTACTTAACAAAATATTATATAAAACATTGTTTTAATTCACAACAGATTAATTATAACATTTAGGTAACAGTCATTATTATTGATTTAATTTATACATAAACCACTTACATAAGTAACTCGTATGTATAAACCATGCTTAATCCTTATTTGACTAAGTTCTAAAATCTTAATTTATTATCATTGCAAGGCAAACAACATGATAATTATGAAATTGTTTTATGTAATATTAAGTTATTATATGGATTTATATATATTCACTTAAGTAAATCAAATCAAAACAAATGAAGCGTTTTTGAATCGTCAATAATTAAATTCTAGCACCATTTCGGAAAGCAGCTTCTAGCGAGAAGAAACGGCAAGAAACTCGCATAGTTTCTCCTTTCATATAAACAGATTACAATCTTGTTATTTACACTAATTAGTGTCCTATGATGGAACCCGATCCTAACTCTTGGTTTTTCTTCCTAAAAAGTACTCTTTAAATTTTAATAACATGATTTATATATTAATTTAGTCTTAATTTTCAATAGTCAGTATGAGTTACGGTACAAAGTATATTCAAATCGTTTGTAAAAAATACTTTGGTAAAAAAAGCATATTATTCGATACAAGATTTTATAAATGATAAAAATATGGAGTTTATACCAGTTGACTTCCAAGCAGCATACATTTATAAATAATTGTGTTTAACTAACATGACTTTGTATTTTTAAATGTTAAAAAAGAGTAACTACTGAGTTTCTTGTCGGTTCTTCTCGGTAGAATCTACTTTCCGAACAGGTGGTAGCTTCACTTAATTGGAAAATGTCAATTCAAAAGTGCTTGTAAAAACCTACTTGAATAAAGTTTATTTTGATTGTTTGATTGAAAAGATTTAGTTACTAGAATTCATTAAGTTACCGAGAACGAGATGAATTATGAACACAAATTAAGCACATATTTATAGTAGTGCTTACCTGGGTTTGAATCCGAAATCATCGATTAAGATGCACGCGTTCTAACCATTTTTCCATCTCGGCTCTCACATCGACGTATTCCCGAAAAATATTAGAACGGTCGGTTTATAATGTCTATACGGTACTGTCACCTGTCATCAGCATAGTAGGGAATGTGCCTGATTTGCAACAAGTATATTCAGAATTTTGACAATGCTATAATACTATACACAAATGTACTCTGGTGTTTAAAGAGATATAAGTCACAGGACCCATGGCAGGATTAGCGTCCCATAGAGTTACGCTTGTATAGAGCGTCCATATTTGCGGATTCACTTGTGAAATATTATATATTCTGCGCAGCTGGCTAATCTGCTTGATTAGGTGCAATGGATAAAATTCGGACATGACAACGATTATTATATATATTTTGGACATTAAATTATGTCATAAATACTTACCGTTACTTTTATTTAGCTTATTATTTTGTTGTAATGTAACAATTATTGCCTAAAGAATAAAATAATTGAATTCTAGACAAAAAGATTAGAATATTCTAGAAAATATTACGAATGAACAATCATATTAAGTTAATAAAATAATTAGATTATAATATGGACATTTATAAAAACAAATCTTCTTCTTCGGGATTATTTGAAACGTCACTTTGATCTCTGAAGTCATTTCAAAAATATATATTAAACAATTTCATTTGAAGAATTTCATCTTTCAAAAACTGATTACACGTTTAATCATAAATATAATTAATTACAAACGTAATGAAAACATAGAAGCACTTGGACGTTTATTCAAAATGTCAAGATTTCGTCATTTGTTTTGCTCGATTAATATTATATTTATTAATTTATATGTCAAATGATTTGTCATCAGGATTACTTTGAGAGGGTTCCATATTCTCAGAAATCAAAATAATAACTCAGCCTAATAACTTCATTATCTTTACAATATTTTAACCTACTCGACATTTAGCATTTTTTTAATTTTGTGCCAATGGGCAAATTGGCCAGCTGGTGCGATGTGAGCACTACACCTCACACTCGTCATTTTATGCGCCTTGTGCCTGTACGATATTGGCTCAAGGGCCCTTTAAAATGAAACACAACAGTATCAGTTATTGATATTATTAGTTTAGTTTACATTAGTCAACCACTTATATACCATTTGTAAAGTTCACCCACGTTTGAAAATCATATAAATATTTATTTTTTATTTTTGTGGTATAGGTTGGCGGACGAGCATATGGGCCACCTGATGGTAAGTGGTCACCATCACCCATAGACAATGAAGCTGTAAGAAAACTAAACTATTCCTTACATAGACAATGTGCCACCTTGGGAACTCAGATGTTATGTCCCTTGTGCCTATAGTTACACTGGCTCACTCACCCTTCAAAACGGAACACAACAATACTGAGTACTGTTATTTAGCGATAGAATAACTGATGAGTGGCTGGTACCTACCCAGATGGGCTTGCACAAAGCCCTACCACCAAGAAATAAATAAATTATACACTATTTTTAAATTATCATTATATTTAGTGATCATCACTGCTCATAGACAATGGCGCATTAAATGTTTATATTTCTTACGTTAACTATATTCCACCTTCTTTATATAAGGTTAATCAATATGATTTATAAAGTAAAAATTCAGACATTTTTTCATATGATTTACAAGTCAAACTTTTATTATATTACATTTTTTTGTTTCTAAAACAATATTCACATATTTAAACTAAATTAGTACTAACAATGACACATCCGTTTAGTAGAAGGGTTGCTTCAAAGGGTGTCCTAAATAAACCGTATTGGAAGCACATTGGATTGAGCAATAAATACTGCGCCAAATTAAAAGTAAATATCGATTATCTTGGGTTAAAATATTTGATTAACGTGTCCTTAGAATAATTAAAAAGAAAGTTGAGTTTGCAATTACAATGGTTGATCAGTTTTGTTGTATTGGTTCACAAGTAACGCAGATTAATATTTATATTTCAAATCTGAATTGTGATTGGTCAATTTCAGCCGATACAGCAATAGGCAACAAACGTGGGTTCAGTATTTAGTTAGATTAGTATAACTTTGACAAGCAGATTAAAAATATGAAAACGTTGCGCAAAAAGCTAGTTTATTTAAATTTTTTGATATTTGTACAAATAATTAAACTCGTTTACTTGTACAATTTCGGTTACGGTACCAATTTTACATATTATTATTGTACCTACACAAAGTTTTTGGGGAGAGGATTTTATACATAAGTTTTTCAGCAGAGTATAGAAGAAAACAACAATAACAACCTGTGAATTTCCCACTGTTGGGCTAAGGCCTTCTCTTCCTTTGAGGAGAAGGTTTGGAAAATATTCCACCACGCTGTTCCAATACGGGTTGACTGAATACACATGTGGGAGAATTTCTATGAAATGAGACACATGCAGGTTTCCTTACGATGTTTTATTTCGAGCACGAGATGAATTATAAACACAAATCAAGCACATTAATATTCAGTGTTGCTTTCCTGGGTTTAAGAACCCGCAATCATCAGTTGAAATGCACGCCTTCTAACCACTGGACCATCTCGTTCTCACAAAAGATCCATCCCCATATAAACGCGTGGGTGTCTTAAGAGTCAACAATGGGTTGGCTGTTAAGCGCTTCCGTTAATCGAGCACGTAAACGTCTCAACCGACCATATTACAGTGAGAAACCAATTCACAAGCAAAAGCATTCCACCATAAAAGTCTGCTCGATCTTAATATCAGGCTATTTACACTGCACTGATTTCGAATGAACGTTATAAAGGTACAAAGTACGAGTAGTAAGTACGAACTAATACAGAAATTGAAAAATCACCTTGATATTATGTTTTTTTTTTATTTATTTTTTTCTATTTTTTTTTACATTGGAATAGTATTGTTAGTATATATATTATTATGTATTAGTATATAATGTGTAATATAGCGTTAATATTTAACAAGAACATCAAATTGAATGAATTTTTATGTTTTGACGTCAATAGTCTAAAAACTAAAGACAAATTGTAATATTTACTAAAACTTTCTCCGAAAGACGTATCATATCCTAATGTAACTAACGTACTATACGTTGTATGTATAATTATGAAAAAAAACAATAATTTAACATGAAGTCTACCTCTATTCTAAATCACAAAGAACTAACAACCATAATTTCTTCATATTATCAGTATTATTTGCCAAACATCTCTTGATCTACATGAAAATCTTTTAAATTATTATATCCAAAATGGCAGCTCTCTCGTGCAAAACTAAAGCACATGCAATATTAAAATGTAATAAAAATGATTGACAGTGTGCGCACTGTCGCTATTTATAATTTGTTAAAACGTCAATGATAAATAATTAAACTTTTATTAACAAAACCCCTTATAATTTCGCGCTACGGGGATTATCCTTTCATTTTTGATTCACTATTCGCTATTTTGTTGCTACACTATAATGTTTCACAGTCTCCTTTTTATAGTATAGGTTGGAGGACGAGCATATGGGCTACCTTTTGGTAGGTGGTAATCACCGCCGATAGACAATGGAGCTGTGATAAACATTAACCATTTCTTGGAACCTAAGATGTTATCCATTCATTGTGTCCATTGTGCCTGTAGCTCACTCAAAATTCAAATCGGATTAAGTATTTTTGTGTATACTGAGTACTTTTATTTGGCGGTAAAATAAATAAATATACTTTTATTTTTAACCACCAACGTTAACAGAGAAAGATATACATAATATGTATTATGTATCTATCTCTGCTATCGTAGCTGTCAAATCGATGCACGGATTTTCGTTTATTTATCAAAATTATCTATAGCACGGTAGTGGGTGTCACAAAGCGCAGAGACCCGAACAGGCAGACGACATTGACAGTTATGTCGATTTTGCGAAATCTGCGACTACACCTGTTATTCTCACTTAGCGGTCCCCAATTTTCATTTATCAAGCCACGATGACGCTTGGAAAATAAAAATATCTGAATTTACATAATATATGTGACGATAATAATTAAAGTAGTATATAAGTATATATCTGGGCATGTTATGCGGAGGAATGAGGAACATATTGTGAGGAAGGCTTTGAGCATGGATGGGGATGGATAAATAGAGGTAGAGGACGACTAAAGAAACGATGGATGGATTGTGTGAAAGACGATATGGTTAGAAATAATGATACTTCTAAGATGACGTCTGACAGAGAAAGGAAGAAGACATGCTGCTCCGACAACAAATAAAATTGGGATAAGGCCAAAGATGATGATAATAATTATTGTAGGTTTTTAAAAAGATTTGTTAGTTTTTAGAGTTAGAAGCATTCTTGCCAACATTACACGTGGTCATGATTTGTATGGTAACTATATTTATTTCTTATTTATATTTCGCTGAAGGCCTCAATCAAAATAAAATTAATACAATCGAAACTTCCAAGATATTTGCATTATATACTAAAATTGCAATGCATTCAACCCAAACAAGAACTATAGCAACTAATTTTGAATCTAACGTTTACAGTTGACGAACAATGTCTTTAATATTGTTACTTTGAAAACTTGTTAAATTTACATCAACTTTAAGATGTAAATAGTTGTATTTGAAACTACATATATTTGAGAGGTGAAATTTGAAACAGTAACTTTGCCGATATGGCCAAGTATACTCGTATCATGTCAATTGTAACTGATAATAGTGAGATCACATTTATTTATAGATGTTTGATTAGGTTATATTAAAGCATGGATATAGAATATGTTTATTTTCAGAATATGCTATGTTTACGAACTCAATTGTAGTTTTATTTATCGATGGTAAAACGCATAACGCGTTTCCCCACATTAAATGAGGGGGCTATGTGGAACTTGCTGGTGCCCAGGACGCCTAGTACGTTCTAGTACACCTGAACTTCTGCCTCGCACAATCATTTTGTGAAATCATGGCGGTTTTTCCAAATCGATACGACATGGGAACCTTCAAGAAAAGGGCGTACTCCTTCCTTAAAGGCCGGCAACGCACCTGCACCAGCCTGGTGTACTTCTTCTATCAGGTGAGTCTATTGTTCGTTGGCCACCTATCATAAAAAAAATTATACCGCAAAATATCCAGCGGTACCCTCTCCGTATTTAACAGAGAATTCTAACTTGAAAAATATAATGGTAACAACTTGAAAAACATAATTCTGTACGAGTTTGGTGGTATATCCTTTTCATAGATACCATTACATACGCTGCCGGTATTATTTTTGTATTACGGTTTGAAGGGTAAAAGAGCCAGCAAGCACAGGCACAATTTATTAGTTCATAAAGTTGGTAGAACATTGGCCGTTCAAAGAATGGTTATTTTTTCTATCAGAGATAATGACCATTACCTGTTGTGACTATTGACCAACAGATTGTCTCGATTGGGGCCAACAAATAAATTAGTACAGAATAGTAAAAAATAGTATTTTAATACATTCGTGTTGTGTTATTAATTCGTAAATATAAGATACAGCGAATGCTACTTATAAACATGAAGTAGGATAATTCGTCGAGCCATCTGGTTTCGCTGACAGATAACAAACTTAGAGGGAACTGCCTGAAACATGTCAATTCAACTAAGACTTACGTAATGACGGAAATTTATCATGAACTTTGTTATTACTCCGTTCAGTCATAACAAGATTAATTTCAACTTATCTACCTTGAAGGTCTCGTGACTCGATTAGGAGCCTGAGTCTCTCCGAGGTCCTGAGATAGAGATTCCTATTATTAGAACAATGTAGTACACGAGTAATGCAACATAGAGCATAATGCCGTGTGACGTCACAGCATACGAGACTCCAAACGCACCAATACATGTATCATATAAAAATATAATTTAGAAATTTCTAAAAAAATATTAAAAATACATGATCACGACGACCGACGACCTCCGTGGTCGAGTAGTATGTACACCGGTTTTCATGATTACGCCACTCCATATTCTCAGGTTCGATTTCCAGCCGAGTCGATGTAGCAAAAGTTCACTAGTTTTTGATGTTATATTGGGTCTGGATATTAGTGGTTCCGTCGTTATTTTTAATTTTCCATAACACAAGTGCTTTAGCTACTAACATTGTGATCAGAGTAATGTATATGATCTTATCCAATATTTATATTTATGATAATTTATGATGCATACTTAAGTATCAAACCAAGGCATGCTTTAAAATAGAACCTACTTGTACGTGAAACCGTGATGACATACAATCGCAAACATTAAATGCAAATAGTGAAACTAAATTTCCAGATTCGATTGTTAACATCGAACAAGTGTTTGGTGGAACACGGTTCATGTTTATTGACAAATACTGAACAAAGACTTCAGTGTAAAGCAGTTGTGTGACAAAGCAGGTTAGTTGAACTGAATTTAATAACAATCCTTGGAGTTAGATCTCATGCAGACATGGAATAAACTCAGACTATAACTGACTAAGTGGTATTTAAGAGCCAGAATAGCTAACTGGGTGGAATTAATGTTGTGGATTTAAATCCTACTAAGTAGCACCGTTTTCCATGTTCTTAATTTATGTGTAGAATTAATTTCTGGTTCCATTTTAATGAAAAAAAAAACATGAGTCCATCTATCCATGCAAGCACCATTCTATATTAATGTGCTTAATGTGTGTTTCTAATTGTGAATTGTAGTGTGGTGGTGAAGAAAATTTCGCGAGGAAACCTGCATGTGTCTAATTTTATAGAAATTCTGCCACATGTGTGTGCCACCAATCCACATTGGAACAGCGTGGTGGAATATGTTCTAACCTTCTTAAATGGAGAGGAGGCCATAGCCCAGCAGTGGGAAATTTACAGGCTGTTGTTGATGTTATGTTATCGAGTCCATCTTAAGTGACGTAGCAAAGTAGGATGATATCTAAAAATAAATAGATGAGAAGGTTTTTTTAAAAAAAAGGAAAAATGTATTTCATCAAGGAAGTCTCACTTTGTAGTTTGTATATATAATAAAGCTTAGTTAAGTACTATTCATTTCTCATTTTAATCACTTGTTTTATAGACTAGATATAAAAGTTATAATGTCAAAAATAGATTATATTTTTATATCCAATCGTTACAATTCGTAAGTAGTTTTATTACTTTCTCAGAATACACTATTCTAGCTCATAAGTTTAATACTCAAAAATGGCATGAGTTAGCAGAAAATATAATCTATAAAAATAAGCCAAAGGTTCTCTTGTGCTTTTTCATATTTTTTATATTTGTTCCAAAACAATTATCAAATAATTTTCTATGAAACAAGTAATACTCAAGGAATGTCCACGCTCCAAACATCTGAATCAACATTTTATTTTTTGCGTTATACTCGAATGAAAAGACAATTTACAGTTTTATAAAATAGAACTCGTGTAAAAAGAGCATTTCTTTGAATCGTGAAACACTACTAAAATAGCTTGAACAAATAAAATAATTATTCATTTGCACATTTCGAGAACAAAGTCGAAGGAATGTTTAATTTTAATCTTGAACAATGCGCAAACTTCTACAAAGAATGTAGTTTAATGCATTTGGTTGAACTAGAGTCCATTCATACTGTTTTCTCAAGACCTTTTTTTTGGGTTAAGTTACAACGTAGTTGAATTCAAATGGTTGAACTATGTTTACCATGAATGCTCTTTTTTCTCAGGACGTTCTTCATTTTTTAGGTTAAGGTTTGAATGGAGGTATATGATTAAAAAATGCTTAGTCTATATTATTATTATTTTTTATGATCATTAAAGATAACTATTTTCTTAAGAACTGGAACATAATATCTTTAAATTTTAATCAAACAACATACAACAAACAAAAAACAGAGCCATGGACCCCCCGAAATTGTGAATGGTCAAAATTTATGGTCAATAATAAATAATAAAGGATATGCGCCACTAACATGAATTGAAAGTCGCTGGGAGGAAACACACGACAGCGTAAGAAAGCACAGGACAATTTTTCAGTAACAGCTTTGGAGTCGGACTTTTTATCTGCACTGGACAATAGGTTAATTGACTGGTTTTTAAAATCCATTTTATATTATTTAGTAGAGGTTAAGGAACCCAGTTGATTTTTTCATTTCTAGTACTTATTTGCCAAAAAATATCATATTAAAAATTCCATATTTAAATAGTGCGCAAAAACGCTACTTGGACAATATGGCACTGCAATGGGGTTGGTATCGTCACTTGCCTGTTTTTTAATCTGTGATACTTATAGGTAAGTAAGGTTAACAAGCAAGTGACTCCATCATAAGCCCGGGCAATCAGAAGCGTTTTGTGTCACGTGACAAACGTTTAAAAATGCATTTTCATTTATGGATTTTTGAATAAATTACGTATTATTTTCAACTTTCGTCAATAAATAACCGTTTTAAAACTTATAACATATACTGATTACAATAATTGACACTTTATTTTTACGTATTGTCCAATAGCCAATTGGATAACTAAAATAGCTTTGTGCAGACTCGTAATTAATTGTTCTTCACATCACAAAATATCTTAGCTGATGCTGTAAAATATACATTTTAATGTAAATGTTAAATTTATGATTATTAGGGTCTGATTTAAATCGATAAAGCTAGCTTTTTGCCATACTATATTAACAAATATAACCGTTTGAATAAATGTATGAAATAAATTAAAATAAAAACAATTGAAATATTTCGATTCTGAATATAGATTATACCAATAATTCAAAATCAATTTTCAAACTAATTTAATTATTTTATTATCACCGAAAGTTTCTCGAGCACCGTTGCCTCTTATATCATATTTTGTAACTTAATACAAACTAATGCGAAATTGATAACATCCGATCTTCGTATAATGTATATTGAAACCTATCTCCAATATTTTGGTCACGAACCTTATAAAGGGTACTGAGGTAATTTCACCCATAAATAATATTTCTGAAATTTAATATCGTTCGAAATATTTGATATTTTAAAATTTTATCGTCAGAATTTTATAGTGCGTGATGCTTTTTTATAATTAAGCGTCGTCGTTAAGTTATGATATCCAGTTTGTCGATATGAATAATAAAATAAGGAAAATGCCGCACCGACTATTTTAAATTTGTAAAGATTCAATTTGGGGTGTACTTGATTTACATTTGGTATCTCAGACGTCTTTTAAATGTGAATTGATTTGGAAAAATATTCCCTTCCCGTTTGGTCCTATTTAAATTTGAAGGATATATTTAAAGTCCATTATTTTCCTGTTAATATGTTATATAATTATTTCAAAGTTTACACCAATGTATGTCAACTGTAAATCGATTTTGATGAATCAAGATTTTTAAGCACGTTTCATTATGTAAATTTTCAGAGAATATTTTATTAGGATTAGAAAAAAGGGGTTTCGTTACTTGAAGTTCAATCCAGCTGTGCCCATTGTGATCTAATTTGAAAGATTATTGAATAATCTAAAATATATTGGTAATCTATAAGTGTCATTTTATTACATTTGATACTATTGAATCGAGATTACGTCACTATTTTCTCTAAAAACGGCGCTGTGTAATTTGTAAGACGCGTTTATTTCTAGGGTTTTTTTAAGCGTTCTAAAACGTCACATCGATAATTCTCAACTAAAATAAGGCATGATGCGGTTTTTTCACTCTATATAAAAAACGATATTGATTTTATCTATTTGAGATTAACAGACTTCGACCAGTTGACCTGGTATCTTTCATAACCACGGTTTTTATACACTTTATATATTTATGTTTACTCCACTAGATGGTCCGCAAGATATCAACGTCTTCGTAGCTATCGGACAATATTTCAGCGGAAGTTGCATCAGGGTATTACAACGCATACCGAGCACTATTACTTATATTGAAAATAGCTTCAAAATTGCTATATGAAAGCACGCAACAGAGGTAAAGTCGAGACTTCATCTGATGTACATCGTACTTTCTTTATTACTGTCTAGTATAAATTTCATTTTACAATATTACAAACTTACTGACTTATTTTAGCTACTAATCTATAATAAATGTGACAAGGTACTACACTTGTAAGTTAGCAAAATCCTTTATTACCTTTTCGCACAAAATGTCTAAAACGCCTCCGATAAAAAAACACTATTTGTGCGCCCATTCAAAAATGATTTGTTTAACTGCCAAGTTCTTTATTGACGTTGACAATGTTATAAATTCAATATTAACGACCTCGAACGCTGTTGAGGTTTTAACAAATGGTGTTTTAAAAATATTAACCTTAAAATTGTTTGTTACAATTTGTTTGATGCCAGCGACGAGTATTCAATGATAATTTTGCAATGGGAATAATAATGAAGATATTTCTTCTTGCTTTATATTTCTTTAAAGAGCTCGGCGATTCTATTCTCCTCGCTCAGCTATTATATTTTATAATAATTCTTCAGCACTATGTATCGAGCTAGAGTTTTCTTAATAATTGTGGACTTCTACTGCAATTATATTTATATAAGATATCTATTAGGTACAGTCAGCGTCAAATAATTAGAGACGCTCAGAATATTCAAAAAATTAGACGCAACTAAAAATGATAGTATTGACTTTGTGGTTGCGTCTAATTATTTGAATACTCTGAGCTTCTCTAATTATTTCACGCTGACTGTACTACACTTGCATGTATATTAGTAATAATTTAGTTCCCTTAAAATGCTTTCGAAATTAAAAAAAAAAATCATCTTCATGTTTTCTATGAAATGTTTTAAAAGCTTTGAACTTAAAATTGTAGCCTTGGTATGGCCATTTACGTAAGGTTATATCACAAATATATAATTTGTAAGTGACTATACAATGATAAATATTCTATATGGTTGGTTCGATTAATTACGAAAATCATTCGCCACTATAGAAGCTCAATAAACGCCCAAATCCACCTCTGGAAACTCAGTCTAGGTATAATGTTTAGTTTATTAGATTAGCCTAATATTGCAACAGATTCCTATGTAAGTTAAACACACTTAGGACGTTATGACAACGTATTTTTTATATGTTGTGCTAAAATAATCCTTTGATATACTTGTATATATATTATGTAAGTCGGAGCTAAGCCACAAACAACAGTTAAGCCTTTCCCTGTTTCTAAACAGAAATTAAAGTCGCATTTTCCGGGACTAAGTAAACTTTTCTATAGTGGTAAGTTACGACGAATAGGGTGACAATAATTAATAATAAATAAGGCAAAGACAAAAATGAAATTGATTACCAAATATTAGATCTAGAATATCACTGTTATATATTTTTTATTTGTAATAAAATGACAAATTGATTATTTAATACAAGCTGTATTAAATATCTTAAATCGTTAGTGTTCGATTAAACTAAGGAGTTACTTTGTCAGAATATGATATGCGATATTGACTTTAAAATTTATCGGATACACGTGTCAAAATAGAGTATCACAAGTCAGTTGTCATACGACGTACGACGATACGATGCAATCGGTATATTTTAGGAAAAATCTGACCATTACAAGCCTTTAATCTTTATTAATAGGATGAACCTTCATTTGAATACACATTGATGTAACGTATGTATATGTAATTCAAAATTTCTCAAGATAGAATATTATTAACATTTTTTTTAGTTCTGAATATAAAATAAGTGTTCCAGAAAATTAGCACGCTAATTATTGGTCTTCCACAACAGTCCTTACCTAGATTTCTTTTAGCTGGAATTTACTTAATGAATTTCGAATTTCGATAAATTCGCTAAACTATCATAGTTCATATGTTGCTCCTTGTTTCATTTAGGTAGACGAATTAGCAAACCTAGTGGGAAGTGGTCACCACTCGATGATTGTAGCATTTAAAAAAAATAATACTTATTCTTCAACCAAAATTCCGTCAACCTCGGAACAAAAATTTTATCCTACAAAAGCCATATATACTATTTTATTCTGGAGATTCACGGTGGAATGTCTCTCAAAATATCTTAACACTTTTATTTAACAGTGGGTTGCTTAAGGGTTATAACACACATTGTAAACAATAAAAACATTTTATTGTACATTTAATAAAAAAACAAAAACAAACGTTCCTAGTCTTTGACGTAGCTTGTACCCTCTACTGTGGGCTTCGGCGCTCATCAGCCGTTTCAACATAGCACTGGTCGGTCTGGGGTCTCCGCCTGGGCAGTTTGCGTACATCATGTTACGATCGCAGTCCTAAGGATTAGATCATGTTAGATTTAAACTTAGAACATAAGTGATGAAATGTATTTGAACGGTCTTTTTAACTTGGATAGTTTTCAAAGCGTATTTAGTGTAGGTAAACGTACAGCTGTTTCAATTTCGTCATGGTAGCTTCACTTTATGCCCAAATGTGTTTTAATCTTAGCTAGAATGTATTTACGTGAAATGGCTAATGACTGTATAAAGAACTCGTTAAATTATTTGATGCTTTAAAATGTAACGATAAAACATTTTGTGCAGGTAAAATTTGTAATTGTTTGTACAGAGACTTTTAAAAATGAAAATATAAATATAAATTGGCATAGATTTTAACCCAAGTATGGGGTACTGGGCCCATATGAGTTTGTTTTCTGATTATTTCTGCTTATGTAATATATATTTTAGCGTTTGTCTATTTTGATGACCTGTTGACGGCAACCAGGTTACTTTGTGAAACGGTAACAGTGGTAACGGTAACGGTAACATGTGGACATATCTACGACTGACTTGGAGTTAGTTAGTAAATCAGTGTCAGAATAATTATGAAACAATATCAGTTTTAAGTATTTTTCAGTTTTTAGTCTGTTTCGATGGTAAATTTCATAAAATTTCATTATTTTTAATGATATGATTCTTTTTGAGAAGTACTTACTAAGAGTTCTTTATGGAAAAGGAAAGGACACATAATTGGATTCGTGAAAAATCTACTTGACGTCTCGTTGCTCAGAGAATAATGATTATGCATGAAATGGGTGTAACAAAGATGATGTAGTATAAGTATTCCTGTGTCCAATTTTTTTTAAAGAATACTAGATAACCCCATATTAATTAAGACATTACTAATTTTCCTATATACCTCTCCTTTTAAGCTAATCACTTAGCTTGTCCTAAGAGCGAATACGACAATAGCCCAAGGAGTAAGGATCGATCCTGCAACTTTTGCATCGCTAGACGGTCCGTAAACCATCGCGCTATTGACGCTTCAAAATGGAATTCATAACCTTTTGTCTGTAATTAGACTAGTACGCCTCCGGCAAGAAGACATCGGAGGCGGAGGAGATCTTCGCTGCATTTCGATCTACAGTAGTTAATAAGCTGATAATGCTATAATAGTAACTACTGTAAATCTCTGTACGTCAAAAATTGTCACAAAGATATTATATTAAAATTATAAAAAAGGCACGGGCAACTGTGAGCCCGTGGATGTAGCTTAAATAAAAAAAAAATAGACTAGTTCAATCACCTTTCTTTACAAACAACTGTACATACAACGCTCCAAGAGAGCTGAGAAAGGCAGACAAAAACATTCCTCATCTACCTTTCTTAAATAAAAAAAAAGATAATGTCACGGGCAAGCAGGATACCATAACAGAAAAATCAAATCGAAGGAAATCACAGTCTCAAACTCGAGTAATATTTCTTATTAAATTCACTACTAGGGTTCCGTATATATTTCAAGGCGGAGACGGCTTAGTGATTAGCACGAGTGTATCTTAAGTGTAGATTGTGCTTCAAAAGCCACATAAGAACCACAGTATTCTCTTTGTTTAATTCATGTTTATAATTAATCTAATGCTCGGCTGTGGAAAATATCGTGTGGAATTTTCACCACCAATCCGTTACATAGGGTGGAATAAACTTTTAACCATTTAACGGAGGTGAAACCTTAGCCCGGAATTGAGCCAGTTACAGGATATTACTTTTACTATTTTTTATTTCAGCAAAATATATACAATTTCCCATTATGTCCCCACCTTTGCAATTAATAAAAATGATTTTTACAAAGGTTTTAATAGTTGTAGATTTTTTCAACTGTAGCTTTCAGTTTAATTGAGCCGAAATGACTATATTTGTTTTTAAAATTTAAAAAAAAACGCTCTGCGGTGAAGGAAAAAATACTGAAGAAACCTGCGTGTGTCTAATTTCTCCAAACCTTCTCCTCGAAGGGAGAAGTACTGCCTTAGCCCAGCAGTGGAAGATTGACAGGCTATTGTTGTTTGTTGTTGTTTCCGTTTAATAATATAAATAATTTATCAAAGGAAATTCACTATTAAATCGAAATAGCTACATGAATTATCGCACAGTAGGCAAAAACTTTGTATCTTTTCTTTAGTATTCTATAAATTCTAATTTAAAATAAAAACAATTTAAAATTTCGAATATAGTAAAAATACTTCTGTAAAAATACACACTCGTATTCTGACGATTCTCTTTTTATCCAAAATTATTTTAGAGTTAGGGCACGATCTTCTTATTGGATAATCTTTTTTTAACAAGCACAGCTTCTCATCTCTGTGTAGACGGAGTTTTAATTGGTGGCAGTTAACATTTTTATAAATGTAAACGTTTTTGAGGTCAATTTTATTCAGAGTAAATCTCTGTTGTGTTTTAGCCGTCTAATACGGAGATGACTTATAAGCACAAATTAAACACTACACACTTCCTAACCACTGAGCCATCTCAGCCCTTACAGTAGACCATATACATAAACATATAATAAACGGCACAAGTATATCTTATGTATATCATATTAGGAAAATGTATAAGGACTATGTTGAAGTACAAGGAGAATCGTGAAAGTTAGAAGCCCGGTCACAATGACAGAAACATAGTTTGGTATAAATAATACCTGATAAACTCCTCCCTCAGAAACAATGACTGAGAACTTCTGGAGCGTGGCCGCTTGTTCTTGCGTACACTGAGTTGGCTTAACGAAAAGCGATTCGAGAGTGCAGCGTCGGAATCTAGATCTTGCGCTAGAATTAACAAGAGCAAATTATAATATATGTTTGATATCATGAATATAGTATTGCAAGGGTCCTCTATATTTTATCATCGGAAGCACCAACAAGAGTTTTCAGAAGACGTTGTTCAGTCAGTGGCGAATAGTCGGTCTTGACTTAAACTGTTCAGTTTTTATTGAGTTCTGGTGATTATTTGTAACCTTGGATACTATTTGAAAATATTTTCTGGAAATTCTTTCTTATATGCGCAATGCCGTCATTCGAAGATATTGGTTTTAATTTATTTCTGACCAAATATCCCACATTTGAATAAATTTCAAAAAAAATAATGCAATCACAATGATCATTAGCATCGAATCATTTTCATAGGTGATGCATGCGGGGAAATATACCAACACCCAATACATTGGCACACCACATTTTTTTTATTACACATGTTACAAGTTTAGTTTTAGACTATCAGCATGGGATGCATAGGAGATATGGCCCAGTTAAATTATTTGGGTCTTTTAGAACTTGGCCAAATATTTAATTCGGAATTTGATCTTCAGTTAATTTTTTTTAACTTTAAATTTGAAAAATGAAAATTATTTACCAGGTGAATGTTTGGGTATTTTTTTAAAACCTTAGTGTGTGTGAAATTCTCGGCTCTCTCCTAAAGATGAAATTTCCGAAATTCATCCTTAGTGAACGACTGCGTCTCGAAATTAAATGATAAATTTCAATCAATTGAATTAATAGCTTAGGAGATTTCTTCATGAAAGGTATTTCACTTATATGATATGTTATATTGAGGTTTAATTTTTTTTTATGGTATAGGTTGGTGGACGAGCATATGGTCCAACTGATGGTAAGTGGTCACCATCAACTATAGACAATGATGCTGTAAGAAATATTAACTATCCTTACATCGTCAATGTGCCACCAACCTTGGGAACTAAGATGTTATGTCCCTTATGCCTGTAGTTACACTGGCTCACTCACCCTTAAAACCGGAACACAACAATACTGAGTACTGTTATTTGGCGGTAGAATAACTGATGAGTGGGTGGTACCTACCCAGACGGGCTTGCACAAAGCCCTACCACCAAGTAAAATTAATATGATAATAAATATATAACATGCACCTACAAATTTAAAATTCCACTGTTTTGAAATTCAACAAGCTCTACTGTAATTTAACATCAACCCAAAGGCCTCATGTTTTATTCAATACCGCTATTGGTTTTTACTACAGAGAATTTTGTAGTTTGTCAATACTGTTAGCTTGGGTATCGAGAATTTTGACACTTCAGCGAATTCGCAGTTGATAAAAGAGATTATATGTCATTTATTAAAAGTTAGCGTCCATGTACTTGAATAAAGGAGATGGAAATAATAATATATTAATAAATATTTTTTATTTAATCAGGAAGTGGTGACGTAATGGTAACTTGAATTATATGGGTAAATGTTAGGCACTATGGATGTTTTTTTTATGCTGTTGATTGGCCGACTAGCATATGGGCCACCTGATGGTAAGTGGTTACCACGGCCCATAGACAATGGTGCTGTAAGAAACACTAATCAATCCTTTCAATGTCAATACTAAGGTGACTTTACTCACACCATATATCAAATCCAGGCAAGAAACAAACTTGTATTTTCAAAGCCGTTTACAAAAAAATGGGAAGAAAATTTACATGATATCAAATAATAGGATCATTATCCCTAATCCTTTTAACTGTAAATACTACATGACCAAAGTGTGTTCAGATGTAGAACAAGGGCCTTATTAGCTGTTCGAGGTTCGGGAGATAAATTTCTGACAAGTTTCCTATTATCGAAAACTTAGTGAAACAGCAAAACAAACAGCTTTTGCTTGACCTAGGCTTAATGCAAGAATTTTAGAATTCACAGTGAAATGGATATAGTTCAAAGAATTATTTCCTTCACATGATAGGCTACTAATGCGACTCATATAACTCAAACTCAACGCAAACTTCCTTATTTCATATTAGCAATACACTTACTTATTGATGGTCAAATTAAACACTACCACCGATTCGGAAAAAGAAACACCCTAATCACAGACGAACCAACGAAAGCAATTCAGTTTTTTTATCTAATTAATTAAATATATACATATATTGAATATGAATAGAAATAGCCAGGAGGCGTAGTATTCCCGAGGTGTGCTATACTGCTGAAACTATACTGCTGAACTGTACTGCAAAAAAAATAAACGAGTACAGTAGCCGATCATAAAGAACATAAAGGGATTTGTGATAAAATCTTACCAGCACAGCTTAAAATGTACTTCATAATGAGTCCATTCTAGGCTAGTATTCTTGTACTCCTCAACCGAATCCTTGAAGTTAATGTAACAGGTTTCCCATGAATCTGTTGAACTTTCAACGCACAGCGCAATCTCGTCGTATCCTGAAATATTTCTTTGTTTATTTGTATAGTATAAATTAAAAACGGAATCACAAATATTCCACGGGTTACCATATATAGTAATATAACTTTATGTAGTTAAAACCAGAAACGTCATTTAACTCGTACCACAGTAAATGGAAAAATGCGTTGCATGCCATACAATTTTTGAACTCATAACGATTTATATTTACAAGTTATTAGTGTTATACATGTCTAAATCAAAATCAATTATTATGTTAAATTTAATTTAAGGTCATGAACTTAAGGAAACAATAAATTCATCATGTACCACTTTTGACTGCTAAACATATGTTGAAAAATAAATCCATCTAGTATTCATTGATGACAGAAAATACAGTGCACAACTACATATATCCCACGACCAGTAAATTCATCAGTCTAAAATGTGAGAGCATCGACGATAATGTCTTCATATTCTTATTTCTATAATTGGCACAGAAACTACATATATAGCTTTCAAAAATGGATTTTTAGAATAACCTAGTCAACGATAGTCCGTGTTACAAATATTCTTAAAATGTAAAATTTAAGTTACATAAATTTAACCAAAAATTTCGATATTTTATAACTAAATAGCCAGCATTTCTGAATCAAGCACTATTTTATTACTTTAAACATTTCATTTTAAGAAAACAAGTACAATCAGGTAAATTGGCAATTAGCAACGAAAATTCCTTTTAGCTGGCTTTTAATTTGACATATTTTTTTTCGTAAAATTACAACTGCTGACTAGTGGATCGTGACGGAACCAAAGCCTGTCAATCAAATAATTAAGGGAAACCGAAAAGAAATGCTGAATTGCCGAAAAGTATTTTTAAGCGTAAAATTGTTTGATATGCCTGAATAAGGGTGCAGTTTACTTTTAAAATACTCATATCAAATATTTTAAGGAATTTCAAAAATTAAAAAAAAACAAGTCTTAATCTAAAAAAAAGAAACCTAAATGGATAACTAAATCTAAAAAAAGGTCCTAATGGTTATAAGCTTTTAGTAGGTGCCGGTTCAACAGTCTAAAGATGACTAATAAACAAGAGAATTAAGAACAAGAAATTTCGACCTATTTTGAATTTGGAAGCTATTTTTTTTAATTTAACCTTATCAAAGTATAATGCCAGTAATTAAATGAAACCTACTTAAGAGAAACCATTCGTCATCACAAATATTGTTGACGACGTGAATGTGACCTTTGATACTTTCTTCGTTAAACCGACTGTCAGTGGTATCTTTACAATCCGTGTTCCAATTGATAGCGCAATTTGTAAGGTGTCTTATAGCCCTGGGGAAATAAATATAAGTATTTCACATAAAACAATATTATTACAAGCCTCTATTTCGTATATATTTGAGACGTTTGGTGTAGTACACATAACATAACAAAGATTCAATGATTTACTTGAGCTAAAACCTACTTTTTTTATGGAATAGCTTGGCAGACGAGCATTGGGCACCTGATGGTAAGTGGTCACCATCACTCATAGATAATGACGTTGTAAGAAATATTTAACTATTCCTTACATCGTCAATGCGCCACCAACCTTGCGAACTAAGATGATATGTCCCTTGTGGCTGTAGTTACACTGGCTCACTCACCCTTCAAACCGGAACACAACAATACTGCGTATTGTTGTTTAGCGGTAGAATATCTGATGAGTGGTTGGTACCTACCCACGCGGGCTTGCACAAAGCCCTATAACCAAGAATACTCTGTAATAATTTTAGTTCTTATGTTTATATGAAACATCTTAGGTTTCAGTTCTTGAGGAAATAGCTATTTCAATGCAGGAGTTTTATATGATTTATATTATTGTAAATATTTTGGCGTTTGCTAAGTAAATCATTTGATATGTATACTTGAAACAGTGCTAAACGAAAAAAACAATAATGACGAATTATATTGAAAATAATCAACCAAAGAAAGAATAATATGATGAAATATATATATTTTTTTATGAAATAGGTTGGCGGAAGAGCATATGGGCCACCTGATGGTAAGTGGTCACCATCACCCATAGACAATGACGCTGTAAGCAATATTTAGTATTCCTTACATCGTCTATGTGCCACCAACTTTGGGAACTAAGATGCTATGTCATGTGGTAGAATATCTGATGAGTGGGTGGTACCTACCCTGGCGGGTTTGCACAAAGCCCCACCACCAAGTGCTATTTTGTTGCAACGTCCTCCTCTCATACAATATCTTAATGGTCAAAGAAAAATATATCATTACTAACCGGCACCAATCATTGACCTTCGCTGGGTAAGGTGGAGACATTCTACTTGAATTATAAATCATTGCCGCTTCAGCTGTACAATTGATGGCATATTTTGTAAAGTCATCACAGTTTAAATTATAAGGAAGAGTTTCTGAATCTTTAAATGGAAGTGTAACAGGTTCAAATTCATAATCCTGAGATTCTCTTATAAATCTATCTATAGATTTATTTTTATAATTTAAATCTAAAACTGAAATATTAGCTGATTAATTCACTTATTTATTTTTAACTACTAGTCGCCCGCGGTTTTGGTATCAGGCAAAAAAGTGTCCTTTCCTGGAGTTCAAGTGACTTGCTTCACACTAAATTTCATCAAATTCAGTTCAATAGTTTGGTCGTGAAAAAACAACAGTCCGACAGAAAGAGAGAGAGAGAGAGAGTTACTTCCACATTTATGATATTAATATAGACTAAACTTAAATTACTATCGGGACGAAATAAAAAATCTTGTAGATGCTAATTTTTATTGATCTCATATTGCTGCGATAGCCGAGATTCTTGGTCTCATGAAGGTCAATAAACGTTATTCGGTCTTTAGTCACAAAATTATAGCAACCTTGACTAAGGAATATAATATCAATGTTACATTTTCGTGCCCAGGGCAGCAAATTCCATGGGATAATGAGACTACCGGATAGAGGATGTTTCTGCGGTTGGGCTCGCAATTCTACACAATATTATCTACGTCAAATTGAGACAAACTATGCTAGCGAGCGATATACGATCAGCATGATAATAATGTTAAATAAAATATATGAAAGAACACTTACACACCGCGCTTATATGATCAAAAAGTATAACGAAAATTATTGGTATTTTCATCGTATAAATTTGGAAGCATTTTACGCATAATAAACACTATCTCTAAAATTAGATTTCGGATCGTCAATATGATAGATGTCATGTCTGTGAATGCCAGACAGATCTTTATGTAATAATTTTGACACATATCGTCGTCACATCAATTTCATAAGATACTCGCGAAGGATATAATAAATAGACAATATTTACATACATATATTGCGATATTTTTTAAATTTTATCATAAGTCAAAAGGTTCGGGAGAGAAAATACAACAATATATGACCTGAGAAGAACCGGCAAATAATTAAAATAATAAGCGACTTTTTTTATACACATATATTTTGATTATATTTTATTATATAATCGACTATCTCAAAGCACTTATTTAACTTCTCATAAGGTCAATTTTGCATCATCAGTTAAATTTTATTAAAATGCAAAACTGCAAAACTGTATGGTGATATTCTGTAATCTTGGATATATCTTGCGACCTGTAATAGTATCAACGCAGTCACCAGTAAAACTGAAACCCAGAAATGGACTGTATTAATATTTTGATAGACAACAGAGAAGGAGATCAACCTCCCTGTACCACGAAATACTAGTATGTAAGAATTATTAGTTTCCGAACTTAATTTTTGATCGAATTTCCTTCAATGTAAATCTTCATAATAATCATTCGAATGATGTTATACATAATCCTTTTTCACATAATAATAATAATAATAAGTAATGGTATTGTAAATTGTAAAATAAATAAGAAGCTTTACGAGTAACACTCGTGTAAGCGAATTTAAAACAGGATATTATCATGTTTTTTATTAAGCTCGAAAGAGCCACGAGAATTAGGGCAAGCTACAGGGAAAAATCTCATTATGAGCTGTATCTTAAGTCTCCGCATGTTTTAACGTAAATAAATGAAATGTTATATATTTTAGAGTAAATTTAAAAGTGCTCTCAACATATAAACCAAGATGAATTGGTCAAAGTTGTTGTAAAGCTTAGGAAAATGATCTATGAATGGCTAAATGTGTCAAGAATTTTTTTTAATCATATTATTTTATAATTTGGAAAAGTATTGGTACCGAAAATAAAAATCAAAATATACTTTATTCAAGTAGGCTTTTCCAAGCGCTTCTTAATCATTTAACAACTATTTTAAGTCAAGCTACCACCAATTCGGAAAGTAGATTATACCGAGAAGAACCGGCAAGAAAGTCAGTAGTTACAACAAGTATTCATTCCACGCTTTTTTATCGTCTACATAATCTTTTGCCGAATAATAAACCTCCTTTCTTCTTTTTTCATAGATAATACCAGTACAGTACAACATAGCATATGAAAAAATACAGGTTTTAAACAATCTTTAGCTAACTCACACGGCAATAAGATTTTGTATGAGATCGGACTTTGCATAATAAAATTTCTGTCAAATATTTAAAAATACTCGTAGAGCAAACTGCCTTCTTGCAAGATTAACCTACATAAGCGTGCCTAAAAACTCGCACACTTGATCATTTTCAGTATCATAAACCAATGAGACGAAAATGTGTTACAACTAGAAATATTTCAGCCTTAGTAAAGCGTTTCCTTTCTTTTTCAACGCACGGTAGAATGAACACTGCTTACCTCAAGTCACTGTTGCTGAACATATTGACAGGAAAATTGTATACCTATACTCGACTTGCAATCTGAATCCAGGTCTTTTATATAATCAGCGGCCATAAAAGCTAGTCACCAGATCGATGAAATAGAAATAGTTATTGGATTTAGCTAGGGATATCCTCAAACCAATGTTTCTCAAGGCAGTAAGTTGTTTATCATATCTTCCTTGTCCTGCATTAGCATATTTATCAACTGTTAACTGTGTCTTCAATACAACAACAACAACAGCCTGTAAATTACCCACTGCTGGGCTAAGGCCTTGTCTCTCTTTTGAGAAGAAGCTTTGGAACATATTCCACCATACTGTTTCAATGCAAGAATACATTTGTGACAGAATTCCTATGAAATTAGACACATGCAGGTTTCCTCACGTTGTTTTCCTTCACGACTGCGATCGAGATGAATTAGAAATACAGATTAAGCACTTGAATATTTGGTGGTGATTGCCTGGATTTGAATCCACAATCAACGGTCAAGATGCGCGCGTTCTAACCACTCGGTCATCTCGGCTCCATATATTTTTTATCTAAAACAAATTTGACCTAAATCCACTCTGAATAATTTGGACGCTTACTAAAAGAGGGACATGGGGCACAGTATATCAGAGAATATTTACTGAGAGACTGTTTTCATTGAATTAAAGCTTTCTTCTGTTAATGAATGATTTTGTATGAGGTATGATGATAATAATTCTCAAATAAAGAACATATATAAAAGGTAATTTATAGAGTTTAAAATTACAATATTAATGGAGTTCTTTGTTTCATTCCGTTCTCCAATACTTCATTCAATTTTATATCGGAATCAGTAAGTTGAATTTACAAAATTTTTGTTTTTATTTTATGTTGTTTGACTTTATGACGTCACAGTATATTATGCGCTTAGATTATTCCCACGAGTTACATACTGTATGTTTTCGAACAAATAAAAAAAACTGTTTTAGATATATTTATAAATATTACGTATTTTACTATCAAGTATACTTGCGTTGTAACGTAAACTTTATTAATATCATCCAATTTTTATTTTTTTAATTTATCATGTACCCTGAATAAAAATGAACGAATATAATGTAACACTTTTTTATCATCTATATAATATTTCATCGATTAATAAAATGTCGATTTATATCGATATTTTTTGAATTATATTTAAATGTATAAATAGTATATATATTGACGCTATTGTAGCCTGTGGCATCGCTCACGACTTAGCGGGTTGTTTGTTACGTGTTACGCAAAAATGTAGCCTATGTTCTTCTCTGGGGTTCAAATTTAAAGAACGACAAACAGGAGGACAAAGTTACTTTCACATTTATAATACATTTATAATATAGAAGTATAGATTATTTAATACGAATAATGGAAAAATGACGTAACGATGTAGTGGTTTTTCGGAATCAAATATTAAGAAAAAATAGTTGCTATAAACCTCTACTATAATTAATTATCAAAAACATACATCATTAGCTAGCTCTCATATCATTAGTGTTTGGAAAAAGGAAAATCATGGACGCCTCGTTGACGTTATGTCGTCTCGTCTTAGGAATTCTTTGGGTTGATGCCCAGCCGCCATAATGGTGATTTAGACGTTTACGTGCTCTATCGGGTGCGTATAATAAAAATACCCTTAGTAGGCTTCACAACACCCACGCGTTCAGATGAGATTGCACGAAGAAAACGAAAATTATGATCAATAAATGTTAATGTAAAAATATAAATAAAATAGTGAAGCATTTGAAAACTAATCAGATTAAGCATAATAGTTCTGATTAAAAATTTAAACTTACCAATGATAATATCTTCATATATTTTTTCGACATATTATTATATATCGTCTATTTTTAATTACGTGTCAGACGACACTTTCATATTTATTTATAAATAAACAGACAGATATCCACCAACGAGATGTGATATTTAACAAAAAATAATTTGAACTTAAATAGATTATAATATATTTTATTTATTTAAATATAAATTTAACCCCAGCAAACATTGAAAATCAACAACTAAGATTAAGATTTAATAATTTTTTTTTTAAATAACACCGACGTCAAAGTGATCACTAAAAAACCAATAAAATAATTTGATTTAAACACGTATTATTGAAATCGGCCGATCCTATATAAATATTTCTAACGAAACAAAAATCATCAAAATCGGTTCATTAATGGCGAAGTAATCGGCGAACAAACATAAAAAAGATATACTGGTCGAATTTAGAACACTCCTTTTTTGAAGTCGCTTAAAACTACATCGTTAAAGTATTGCATAAAATGTCAATGTTTACATGCAAGGAAATGTTGCATTACTTCGAAATCTTATAGAGGATCACTGTCGGTGTGACATCGGGTAAGCAAAGCACGTTTTACAGGAGAGTGGAGTTAAACCTCTACGAGCTTCTAGCGACATTTTACCGCATAACTTTAAAGATGACTTATACTGAGATTGTTTCTAATAAATCTGATTATTATTGTTTATTTTTTGTTACTACAGTAAGATAAGTGAGTTAGACGTTTCTGATAGTGACATTACAACCAAAGGTACATCAGCAGCCTGTAAATTTCTGGACTGGGCTAAGGCCTCCTTTACCTTTGAGGTGTAAGCTTGGAACATATTCCACCACGCTGTTCCAATGCATCTTGGTGGAATACACATGTCGCAGAGTTTCTACGAAATAAGACCCATGCCGATTTCCTTACGATGTTTTCCTTCACCGCCGAGCACGAGATGAATTTATAAACACAAATTAAGAACATGAATACTCAGTGGTGCTTGCCTGACTTTGAACCCGCAATCATAGTTTAAGATAGACTAGGAAGAAGAAGATGTTCTAACCCCTGGGCCATTTCGGCTCTAAGGTACTCAACCTCAGTCAAAGGCATAGAAAAACCATATAATCATAGAGTTCCATTAATAAAATATTTATTTCCTTATTATAATCAAAATGTAATTAAACTTTGGAAATAAATATGTACATTTGGATTTGAAATTGGCGAATGCTTTTGGAAGTTTATTCGATAAAATATCAGCCGAAATAACTTGCCACTTAAAATCATCTCCTTTTGAAGGCAATAATTTACTGACAAATTATGTTCCCAAATGTAAATTTGAATTTTCATTTGTATGAAATACTGTATTTAAAAGTTTCAGTATTAGAGGAACTAATGACTCATGGGGTTTTTCAGTTTCAGTTCGTGATATTGTACGATACGAAACTGTCTTACAAAAATAATATATTTCTAAATGCTATAAAGACAGAAAACGTACTCTTTACCTAATAAAAGAAAGAAACATTTAAAGTTGACTTTAAATAATAGTGATCAATATCTAACTGATACTAAAGTATTTCTAGGAGTCACTTAAGACTCAAAACTTCAGAGAAACCTCATTTATCGTCCCCGACAAGGAAATCCAGCTCCGTACGTATTTAGAAATGTTAGACGGCTAACTGATGATGATATAAGTCGATTAGCACTCTTTGATTACTTTTAAAATATGATGTTTTATGGCATTTTGTATTTGATACAAGCTTCAAATTTGAATAACACAAATAAAGTAACTGTGGAATCATCTTGTAGTAATAAATATCGTGTCCAAAAAATGATTTAACTTCGCGAAGTCGGAAGCTTGGTATTATATGAATACACATAACATAGTTGTGAACATACTCTGAATCAAATGTAAGTAGGTATGCCCAGTTCATTGAAAACAACTCGAAGGGAGTCTCTTGAGACACCAAGACTGTAAATAGACTGAACAGATCTTTATTTCGGGATGAAAACAGTTTCAATACCTTAAGTAATAATTAAATGAATTACAAACTATATAAACATGTTAATTACTCGGGCGCACTGGTTCCCTTACGACATATCTCAATAAATGTAACGGATTTTGACATCCGGGTTTAAATCAGTTTATGTTTAACTCTAAACTTACCACATAAACTAATTGATCATTAATTAAAAGTCTTCTCGCTTAGAGACATATATTTTACAATTATTTTAGGTATCGGTTGATTCTTTCCGTTTAGATTAAAATATTTATTTTTAATAATATGGTTTCTTTTTGACTCGAAATTAATCTTAAAATTAAAGTCAGACAACCAGCCATTAGTTTGTCTAGATACGAACAAAATGTGCTACTGACAAATAAATACCTTTAATGTAAAAGTAATAAGTGTTTTCAATTGTAATTAAAATCCTAACGTTGAAAAGTAAAGGGTATTAGTGAATAATAAAGTATTGTGCAATTTTAGTGATTAAAACAATAAAGCGGTTATAAACAGTAATGATTAATATATTCTACACGATTAAAAATAACATCACTATTTGGATAAGTATAATAAGTTTTTTAATTGACTTGTTCATAGGCATTTGTGCAAGTCCATCTACGTAAAAACACTCTCTTGTAAGAAACACCAACACTTGGTATTTTCTTTTCCACTCAGTGTAACTACAGGAATATAACGTCTTTAAGCTCAGTTAAGTCTCAAATCTCAAAATATGTTTTAAAAAATACCCACTTTTGTAGCGATTAAAATACACACAGCTGTTTTACTATATTCTTCATACTTCCACATACATGCTCAAGAACTTCCTTACAACATAGTTCTCATTCCTCATAATATGTCCGTACCATGACAGTTGATTTCCACATACCTTCTCTACTACTTACCTTATCTACAGTCTAAGCTTTTACATAGAAAAGAAAAGACGGTTTTATTTCTAAAAAAAGAACGGTAGGCGATTAAGAAATCTTTTCACTTTTAAAATAGCAGAAACTTATTCGAAAAGGCTATCGGAAAGTAACAAACGATTAATGATCTGTATTCGGACCACGTATCTTAATAAACTGCGAAGCTCTCGTGACTCGAGGCAAGAATATTTTAACAAATAGACGATGTAAATGCTTCCAAATTGTTTATTTATATTGATTTAGTTTCTTGTACGTAATGTTTTCATAGAATTCCGTAATTCAGAATATGTATGTAAATATATAAAACATACAAATGTGTAATAACTTTTACGGTCCCATGCCTCAAAAGCAAATAATCAAAAACCGTTATAAGAACAACTCATTGTCAATCTTTCCGAATGTTTGTGTCGGCTGTCCTTCAATAAATTATTTCATATGAACGCGTAGAGTTATTAAATTGAAATTAATACTAAATACTGAACTTTGCGATCTTTGAAGCGGCTTTGGAAAAAATCAAACCCCTAAATTTACATAATCAAACGATATGGCCGTTCGTGGCGCATTTCACATACATTTGCAAAGAGAAAGGGAAAACGCCTATTAGGTACTTCTTCGAGACCTAGAATAATGAAATTTATAAAGTACCAAACTGAATACCTAACTAACATCTAGTAGCATAAGTACGAAAAAAAATATCGAAAACCGTTATACCGTAATATTTCAGTTGTACGGAATCCTCAGTCCGTAAGTACGACATTCACTTGACCGATTCTGCTGTTAGGTTAGGCAGAACAATTGAACGACAATGGATGAACCTTCTTCACCAAAATCCCTCGTTAAATACATATTATATTCTCAACGAAAAAAATACAAATCACTCAAAGATATTTATATATGCGTATCCTTTAGCAAATCTTACTTTATTTTTACACATTCTATCTCAAATATTCCGCACGCTTTCGTCAGCAAACTCACTTAAATCCGAAACCGGGTTCGGTAAATTTGCGTCCATCACGGCGACAGAATTGATTTGATGGTGAAAATATATCACAAGCAACGCTTAGGGGTGTATACGTCACTAAAGGATCAAATCCCCAATTGATAAGAGATCTTTTATTTTATTGTGAATAAATACTTACTAAAATCTATATATAGAATAAAATTGGAGAGTCTATTTGTAATATTAAAATAACAAAACAACATTTTCTTTAAATGTTCCCTGTCCGTTTGTTTGTTTGTAATACTTGTTGACTTACAGGCAGGATATATAACATACATATGAAAATATGAAAATATGAGAGACAACATCACATACATCACTCTGAGCCTAATGTAAGTAGCTAAGCACTTGTGTTATGGAAAATCACCTAGACCCAAGACAACATAGAAAACTTATGGTAATCTACATCGACCCGGCCGGGAATCGAACCAGGGACCTCAGAGTGGCGCCCCATGAAAACCGGAGTACACACCACTCGACCACGGAGGTCGTCAAGTACTTAATTATATTTAACTAACATGGCTGTGTTTTTATATATTGAAAAAGAGTAAGTACTGAGTTTTTTACCAATACTGCCTGGTAGAATCTACTTTCTGAACCAGTAGTGTCACTTATTATAATTGTTAAACGACGATTCAAAAGTCTTCTGTAAAAGACTGCTTGAGTAAATTATATTTCGATTATGTTCTGGCTAATCGAAACTCGAACGACTATATGTACTGATTTTGACGGGCCTTTACTCGCATATAGTTGATGTAATAGGAGTAACTTAGGCTACAACAATAACTTTTTTGTTGAATACAAACGCTCACGAAGGCGGGCACAGCTAGTGTTAAAATAAAACTTAGATTCAGCTTTTATTTTATCTTTTTATAGTTTTACAGATGGTCGCTCTTTATTCGAAACTCGACATGTATTATGTAAGTAAATGCTATAAATTGCTATGTAATGTTATAATTCAGAATAATAATTATTAATCACTTTGTACATCGAGCCAACAATTAATTAATGTATATTGGAACCGAACGTAAATTTCTTTAAACGACTTATGGACATAACCTAAGACTGTATTATCTGTGAAAAATTATTAGTATTTGGCGGGCTTTCAAAAATAATGACATTGATATAGAATAAAATGGCGTATGATCACAAAGATAAAAATAAATTATAAATCGTTGAAATAATGCTCGAGTGAGCCTCTTTAATTCCATAATTAAAGTAATTCAAATTATAGAAAGGAGTTTTCTTAAAATTGTTAACAAAAATATAAAATGGCTTAACTGAACGATACCTTGACACTATTCTATGACTAAAAAAACAAATGTCAAAATAAACGTCATTGGTTTTGGCTTAGACATGAAGTTTTTGTCAGCAATGCCAGCATACTGTTTAGGAGATTCCTTTATCCATATAAATGGCTCGAAATAATAAGAAGAAAATTAAAAAAAAACAAAAGCGCGCGAAACTGAATTAAACCACCATTCATTTTTCTTTTTGATCGCTGACTGTAAGGTCGATATTGGCTTGACATGTAATTTGTTAAAAGTGTTATTTGTGTAGTCTGAGTAGTGATTTATTTCAATGTGTATGATTTGGTGATTTATGTTAAGATAAATTTGAAGTTAGAACTATTTTTGTTCATTAGTAAATTGTTTAAAGTAATTTATGTTCTTGTCTTGTTTTAATATATTTCACTTCTGTATGATAATATATATGGAATATTCTAATTGAATAAGGAATTAAGCTAAAAAACCTTAGATTAACGTATTCCATACGATTTTTTAATTACTCACTATGTCGGGCACTGCTGATAATTCTTGATTAATATGTTATTATTTATAATACAACACTATTCCACTTAAATATGTATAATTACTTTAATTTTACTTCCAAAGTTCGAATAACAGTATTGTCGTCTTTCAACAAAATATTTTCTTAACGTGTTAATAATATAATAAATAAAATTTTAACAAAAAGAAAAACCGACTTCAAACGAAACACTATTTTAAAACAAATAAAAATGCACTAAAAAGTAACAAAAATAATTGCATATTTAACATATTTTTGAGAGTCCTCCTAGGTAAAATGATATGAAAAATATTAGACTACTTAAAAGTCGATTTACGATTATATAACGTAGTTATAGTTATTGTTATGTTTAATTTGATTAAAGACAGTAAGAAATTCTGCCCCAAATCGCACCCTAACCGTAAGCCGTTTAGGAGTTCCGTCAATACATAGTATAAAACAAAGTCGCTTTCTCTGTCCCTGTATCTTTTAAACTACGCAACGGATTTTGATGCGGTTTTTTTAAATAGATAGTGTAATTCAAGGGGAAGGTTTATGTATATAATAAATGAACAATATAGTAAAGAAACACTGACAATTTTAGAAGTTTGCAATGTGATGTCGTAAATAAACAAATTCTTTAGTATATTTAGTATCAGTATTGCACCCGTGAGAAGTTGGGTCGGGTCGCTAGTTGATTATAATATTCGATAATGACAATTACATGAACATAACCACGTTCCGGAAGGTGATTCAAATATCCAAGTAACCCATAATTAAAAGATTCGACCGAGTATTGCTAACGTGCTCCTCAGAATTGTTCCGTTCCCTCCCGTTCCCTTAATTTGTCATGAATCCTATGCTCAAAACCTTACCAAACTTTCACCAAACTACCCTAAAAGTATATCCTTTATAATAAAAAAAGAATCATCAAAATTGTGCCAACCAATTTTGAGTTATTCACCTATTTATCGCGCACATACATAATGCAAATTTAAGACTTATGTCGTTTTCATACGGATACCATCATCGGAAAAAAATAAAATTAAAATGGGACCCCACGGGAAGCACTACCTTCCAAACAAAAAAAAATTATCAAAATCGGTCCACCCAGTAAAAAGTTATGAGGTAACAAACATAAAATAAAAATAAAAAATAAAAAAATACAGACGAATTGATAACCTCCTCCTTTTTGAAGTCGGTTGAAAATAACCCGTACGACTTACGTGCGTTACAGAAATGTGGAAAAATACATTATTAAAAGTTGCAATATATCTTTCGTTAAAAATGTTTAACTGCGAATTTCGATTCAACGGTTAAATGCTGCCAATTTTATTGCCATCATTACACACGGCCATGATTTGAACAATAGCTATTTTTGATTTTGACTTCCATCTACATATATATATATATATATATATATATATATATATATACATCACCGTAAAACTGTAAAAATCGTTAGATTATAATCTATCTCGCGCAATTGCAAACTGTTGAAAAATTGTGAACTCAACTTACAAGGAGCATATACAATTTCCATTGTTCATAATATTTCGGCTAGGTTAGGTTAAAGTTTTTATAATTGAACTGAAAATAATGTTGCATTAAATTGTAGGGAGTATGTTACGGCTCACAATCTTTCGACTGCAATGAAACTTTAGTGAGGTGAATGCCAGCGAAGGTTAGGAATAAATAAAAAACAAATATACATGCATTATTATTTATTAATTTATTTTTAATACATATATTATTCTTATTTTTTGTTAACAAAAAGTTACCTCAATATTCATTATTTGATAAACAACTCATCGAACAAACGACCGTAAAAATAAATAATAATATTTTAACAAGTATTATTATTTATTTAGTTGTCAAAATGTGAATGTTGATAATGTAAATAATATGTTAAACATGTTTGTGAAATACATTCATATTAACATAATATGTGTGATGACTTCAGAATTTATTAGGTGTCACAATGTGCTGTTTTATATAATAACGAATAATGTTTTTATTTGAGCTATTTAATTTCAGTGTAAATTTGGTACAATATATTACAGCTTTTAAAAATGTACCTATATTAAAACGCTGCCAATATTAATGTTATCGACACATATATATATATCTCAGAAATGCTACTATAATAATCTATCTTTGCCCAAAATCAGCCTCTCTAGCTCAAAACCGCTGAACATATTTAAATGAAATGTTGTGTAGAGATAGTTTAAGTCTTGTGGTAGGACATAAGATTATTTTTTTATTCACTAAATAATAAAGGGTATTTATTCATCAAGTTACAACTATAAATTTAAAAAGCAATTCACTTTAAAAATTAAAAAAAATATATCGTCGACGACCTAGGATCACTTCAGTAGGAGATATACTAAATTACGTAAAGGAAGCGAGTAAATGAAGCGAGAACCCGATTATTTTGCTCGGAGACTTGCGAAATTTATACAGTGGACGACTTGTCGAGACATTGTTACAAAACCAGTTTAAAATGATCTCCATTTCATTCGACTTTATATAACAAACTAACTACCCGATCAGATTTCGAATGGGGACCAACATAAAACAAAATCTATATTGTTTTAACAGGATCTTTTCGAAGTATACACAGAATAACTAAAATTCACAATCGGAATAATGGCTTAGGAACGCACAATCGACAAAAAATTACATAGATTTGAATTAATATATTTTTTAATATTTCTTGTTGTGAAAAATCCACGTGGAAATCGGCTGTCATGATATAGGCATGTTTGTGGAAGAATGAAGACCATGTTGTGAGGAAGGTCTTGAGCATGGATGTTGATGGATACAGAGGTAGGGGATGACCAAAGAAATGATAAATGGACTGTGTGAAAGATGATATGGTTAGAAAGAATGTTACTCGTGAGATGACGTCAAAAAAAGAAGTATATGAGAAAAAGACGCTGCGCTGACTCCAAGTAAAATTGGGATACGGGGATGATGATGAAAAAATCAAAACAATTTCAAGTTGATTTAAAATAATTATTAATTGGAGGCTCGAATGATTTCAGCCACACCCAGTCTCATTTAAGATCGACCATCTTAATCAAAACTGAGTAACTACCATTAATAGTAACACAAAACTTACGATAGTTCATAACTATTCCGCAAATATTAATTTCGTATACTCAGTACAACTGTTGTTTGTATACTAGCTTATTTGGTAGATCAAACACTCTCCTCTTTCTTTGAAGTCTGCTCAAAATCAAATTTAAGAAGCAAGAGCAAAGTAGTGTATTGATTACTTTGCTTTATGAAACTCACAGATTTGACATTACTTTGGACTGTTATAATCATCAAAGTAATTCAAAACCAACAGCGCATTTGTTAGATGACAACCGACTTAGTTTGATTTTATAACTATTATAACCAGTGTTGTATTTCATACTTCAGGTTCTAAGGTGAGTTTTGATTTCACTTCACTGTATCAGCTAAACTTTGAAGCTTAGTAAAATTTTTCTTAACCTTAATGTAATTGATACCTATTTTTTAAAAAAAAATATGATATTGCATAATTGTTTCACCGAATAAAAACAGATGAACATACCTTTATAAAACGTGGGTACGTATTTTGATATTAATGGCTTATCCAGTTCCATATCAAACAAATAAATTCAGTTATTTACATTGCATTAAATTGTCAATAAATAATATGTTTTATGATGTAAACGAATATTCTTTCGTTATTTTAATAAATAAACATAAAACAAATGAATGTGACGATTAAAATTGTCTTAAACAAACAATAGTCAGTAGTAATTCTTCCAACTGATTTTTACGTTCGTTAAAATGCTTAAATTTGTATAATGTGAGCGAGATGGGGGACTTCTTTTGATTTTCAGTCGTTAGAACCGCAGACTTTACAATATGAATTCCAAATTCGTGTACTTAACAGGGTTAATTAGCGGCATTCCCTGAGCGATGTGATTTTTAGAATACAAAGAACGAAATTTCGTGGAACGAGAATAGACAATTCATTATTTCGATTTTCGTTTACAATTTAAAAAGAAAAAGTTTATACAATGACAATTCGTGTTCCTGATTTAAAAAAAAAAGTAAGGTAAAGTAACAGCCTGTAAATAACCCACTGCTGGGCTAATGGCCTCCTCTCCCATTAATTACAGGGCTTGGAACATATTCCACCACGCTGTTCCAATGCGTCTTGGTGGAGTGCACGTGTGGCAGAATTTCAATGAAATTACACACAGACACATGCAGCTTCCCTCGCCATGTTTTCCTTCAACGCCGAGCACGAGATGAATTATAAACACAAATTAAGCACATATATATATTGGTGCTTGCCTGTGTTTGAACCCGAAATCATTGGTTAACATGCACGTGTTCTAACCACTGGGCCATCTCGGCTCCTCATTTAAATTATGGTTAAATTCATGTTGTTAATGTCGCCATTGTTTTAAGTCCGTTTGAAATATGTTCTCATATGGAGTTTGGTCCTAGGACAAACAATTTGACAACGTGGTTGCTCAAGTTTTGATTTATAGGTTCATAGTTTTTAACTATTCGATTGTGGTTTTTCATATTACATATAGCAGGAATATTGTTCAGTTACTCCTATTTAATAAAAACAAGAGAGGAGAAAAAAATAAGTAGAAAATATATATTAATATTTAAATTATAATTTACAATTTCAATTTTGTCTGTCTAAAATAAGAATTTTACCTCGAAATATATTTTAATCAATGACATGTCAGAATTTGTCAGTACTAATGTTTCGTTCAAAAATACGTCGTTTCTATAAATATATCGTATTTTTTTGTATCTAAAAATAATCTGGGTATTTTTTAAATGTTATAGTTTTCGGCGTGTTCACTTCAAAAGCTCCTGGGCTAAAATATTTAATTTCACCTAGACTATTTCAGACCATGGTCTGTTTTTGAGGTTGAGGTAAAATACAGACGAATTGATAACCTCCTCCTTTTTGAAGTCGGTTGAAAAGACAGATTCACTTACATGAGCACGGTATGATAAACGTAACAAAAACAAGAAATATATTCGCCTCATAGATACTTAGTTAACGGAATAGAATGTAGTAAAATAGCTGTGTGTATTTTAATCGCTACATAAATAAAATTTTAACAAAAAGAAAAACCGACTTCAAACAAAACACTATTTTAAAACAAATGAATATGCACGAAAAAGTAATAAAAATAATTGCGTATTCAACATATTTTTTAGAGTCTTCCTAAGTTAAATGAAATGAAAAATATTAGACTACTTAAAAGTCGATTAACGATTATATCATGTAGTTATAGTTATTGCTATATTTGGAGCCGGTGTCAGCCACGGTGCCCTTGTCCCAACAATCAAAAGAAAGAAGCGATACGAGCCCCTTGATTGATCCAGTATATTATTGTGTAAAAGGTAATTTGTAAAAAACATATTTGTTTAAGTATTCTCGTATTGTTTTTTGATAGATATACTGTAGGGTTTTATTGGCTGACACCGACTCCAAATATAACAATAATTATAACTACATGATATAATCGTTAATCGACTTTTAAGTAGTCTAATATTTTTCATTTCATTTAACTTAGGAAGACTCTAAAAAATATGTTGAATACGCAATTATTTTTATTACTTTTTCGTGCATATTCATTTGTTTTAAAATAGTGTTTTGTTTGAAGTCGGTTTTTCTTTTTGTTAAAATTTTATTTATTTTTTGATTTTAAGTGAAGCTGATGTTGACTAACTAATTTTTTTTAATATGGATAGTTAAGCGTTCCGTTTATATGAGTAAGAAACTACTTCGAGGACAATTTCAAAGGAAACTTGCGAATAAAGCAAAAATAGACTTTCGAAAATGCGGATTTAATACGTCACGCGGCGTAAACTACAAGGATCCCTCGAAAGAGCTGTAATCGAACTCAGCAAAAAAGCTTTGAAAAAGACCAACTATATCTCGTACATCATATGACATCACATCACATACATAAAATTTGATTAAAGATAGTAAGAAATTCTGCCCCATATCGCACCCTAACTGCGAGCCGTATAGGAGTTCCATCACTACATAGTATAAAACAAAGTCGCTTTCTCTGTCCCTATATCTTTAAATCTACTCAACGGATTTTGATGAGGTTTTTTTTAAAAGATAGTGTGATTCAAGGGGAAGGTTTGTGTATATAATACATGAACAATATAGTAAAGAAACACTGATAATTTTAGAAGTTTGCGATGTGATGTCGTATATAAACAAATTCTGTAGTATATTTAGTATCAGTATTGCACCCGTGCGAAGCCGGGGTGGGTAGCTAGTTGATTATAATATTCGACTATGATAATTACATAAACATAACCACATTACGGAAGATGACTCAAATATCCAAATAACCTATAAATAAAAGATTCGACCGAGTATCGCTAACGTGCTCCTCAGAATTGTTCCGTTCCCTTCCGTTCCGTTACTTTGTCATGGATCCTGTGCTCAGAACCTTACCAAACTTTCATCAAATTACCCTTGAAGTATATATTTTATAATAAAAAAAGAATTATCAAAATTGGTTAACGCGATTTTCAGTTATTCACCTATTTGTCGCGCATATACATAATGCAAATTTAAGACTTATGTCGTTTTCACATGGATACCATCATCGGAAAAAAAAATAAAAAAAATGGGACCCCACGGGAAGCACTACCTTTCAAACAAAAAAAAAATTATCAAAATCGGTCCACCCAGTGAAAAGTTATGAGGTAACAAACATAAAAAAAAAAAAAAAAAAAAAAAAAAAAAAACAAAAATACAGACGAATTGATAACCTCCTCCTTTTGGAAGTCGGTTGAAAAGAGGGTATTCTTTAAAATATATTTTGAGAGTTGAGAATTGAACCCGTTAATTGAGCTTACATTTTTTTATATAAGATGGTAATTTGTTATCAAGTTTACTCCATCTAGTAGTACAGAGTACTAATAAGCTTGGTCTACGGGTGCTACGTTTATTGCTTTGTTTAATAAATGTCAATTCTGAATGTATTTATATGAATTATCTTGTATAACGAAAACCGAAACGTGGACACTCACGACAAGGCTAGTCCACCAGTTTAAAGTCGGTCAGCGTGCTATGGAAAGGGCTATGCTCGGCGTTTCTCTGAGGGATCGCATCAGAAATGAGGTGATCCGTCAAAGAACCAAAGTCATCGACATAGCCCACCGGATTAGTAAGCTGAAGTGGCAGTGGGCTGGTCATATTTGTCGTAGAACCGACAACCGTTGGGGAAAACGTGTTCTAGAGTAGAGACCGCGTCTCGGCAAACGTAGTGTAGGACGTCCTCAGGCACGGCGGAGTGACGATATACGCAAGGCGGCAGGCAGGAGCTGGATGCGAGTAGCCACAGTAGTAGTAAGACCACAGTGGCGTGCTCTTGGAGAGGCCTATATCCAGCAGTGGACAAAAACGGGCTGATGATATATGATGTATGTAATGATCTTGTATATATATTTTTTATGATATAGATTTGCGAACCAACACCGTCCGCTAGCTATGTACCAATGGCGCAGTGAATAAATTTGGCCATACCTCCAATCACCAATGCATCACCAACCTTGAAACCTGAGTTGTACTTGTAGGTAAATACACTAGGCTCAATCACCCTTTACACCGTAATACACCACTAACTATTGCTACATGCAGGTATTATACACGATGAATGGTTGGTACCCACCCAGTAATGTAAAGCACGATAAAGTCAATTTTCTACATAATTCAAATATTAATGTTCGTAAATTCGTATTCTTTTTAAAATTACATATGGAAATCAAGAAGGATATGAAACGACTTGTTCGTTTCACAATCTCGGACGTGCTGCGAATGTTTATTTTGCATTCGATATTTCTTACAAATAAACTTTATGTTTTTTATTCAAAGTTTTAGTAAACGACGAGATTTATTCATAAAATAGTAATTACACTGTAGACTAGTCTACATCGACTCTTATTGAAATGTCTATTAACAAAATAATACGATGAGGAATTTATTTCGTCAAGGAATTAAATGGTAAGAACAATTCTTAGGGTAATAAAATAATTTCTTCAATAGTATTACTATTATTCTTATTCTAATAGATTTTGTTGCACAAAAATAAATTAGGTTTTCTAATGATATAAGTTGGATGTTTTATTTACCGAATATTTTTTTTTTTATGGAATAGGTTGGCGGACGGTCATATGGGCCACCTGAAGGTATGTGGTCACTAACACCCATTGACAGTGTCGCTGTAAGAAATATTAAATATTCCTTACATCGTCAATGCGCTACGAACCTTGGAAACTAAGATGCTATGTCCCTTGTGCCTGTAGTTACATTGGCTTACTCACCCTTCAAACCGGAACACAACAATACTGCGTACTGTTGTTTAGCCGTAAAATGTCTGATCAGTGAGTGGTACCTAACCAGGCGGGCTTGCACAAAGTTCTACCACCAAGTAATTGTCTGCACGAGTGTGAAAATAAAACATATAGGAGTAAATATTTAATAGTATCACATTTATCAATTCGCTTGACTAAAGAAGTTGTGATACACACATGCGCAGTTACACGCACACAAGGTTAAAAATGACAAAAACTGAAATAACAGTATATCGACTATATTTTTAATCAAACAACACTAATCAATGAAGTAATTAGGAAACAATAAAAATTAAATTTCCATTGTTCCAAACAGCATTCTAATGATGACGCTTATATTTATAACAACATAATATTTCACGTGTGAGCATTTCCTCGATTTGTTTTCTTTACTTTTTGTTAATGAAAGTAATACTTACGCTATTTCTATATATGACGTCATAATAAATAAACCCGACCACGTAGATACCATACTGTTCTTATTTATCTCATACATATATATGTAAGCAATAATTCACGTGAATTGTGCTTTACTTTGTAAACGATAACATTCGGAGAAAACGTAGCTGAACTTTCAAATTATGATTTATATGTTTAAAAGTTTATTTTATTTGAGGGTTTTTATATCGTGTATTCTGTCCTTATAAAGGAGAATGATATCAAGTGATATTGTTCAAATTTCGTTTTCAGTTGCACAAAGAATTGCTTAACATATAATTATTGATTAAACAAATAATTTTAACTAGTAGGTATAATTTTCTTTTTCAAATGAAATCAATCAAGACTTTTTAAAAGTATGGAACTATAAAATACTATATCAACTAATTTAGTAAGTATGAAATGTCGTTCTTTCTTATTAACCAATAAAAATATATTTCAATCAGTAAAGAGTCTTAACATCATTATTTAATTAAAACTAGTAAAAAAAATGAAATAAATTCCGATACATAATAATTAATTTACATTGTGACTATATAATTATGCATAATGTAATATCACCAAAGGGACGTTTTAATAAATTAATTCATATTACTCGAAAATACCTCAACTGTTAACTCTCTTACTTTCACCCATCTGCAAAATAGCTTCTGCCGTTTCCCGCGCAGCCTTATTTCCACCTGAAATCCACCGAAAAAGACCACTTTTTTTGGTGACTCCCATTTGTTGATATAAAAAAATGACATTTAATGGAGCTAGATAGCTTTCTTCAACTTCTCAAGTCTTCGTATAAAATTTAAATTATTTATTTTACAAATTTGAGACAATTATAGTTTATGTCTTATTTATTAAGTGTCTGTGCACTCTGAGTGAAATTTAACAGTTCAATCCACATTAACTGTAAGGGAAGAGTAAATAATATTTATTCATAAAGGTTAAACCATTTAATTAAAAGTATAAAAATAAATTTAAAATCAAAGGAGCTTCATATTGGTATATACGATTGGTAGGTATATGAATTTTTTATATTATATAAAAAATATTATGACGTTTTTATTTTCACAAAACTCGCTAATTTCTTTCGAAATAATTTCCGTAACACGTAGATGGATAGATACATTATTAGTAATACACTAAATAATACAATCACTACGGTTAATAGTAGTTCTAATTCTAAATATACAGCCCAAGATATGTTAGCACCGGCTGCCCGCAAATGTTTAGCTCCGCTGTGACGTAACACGTGTTCCGTCCACCAGACCGCGCGTTCCAACGGTGTCTGCGGTTGATCTTCCATAAGTATTCGTAACCGCATTATATTATCACGGTAGCTATTGAAGATAATTGTTATGTTATCCTTAAAATCTTCACTCGAAAGAAATAACCGCTAAAGCAAAATTATCATTTCGAAAATGAGACTTTAAGTAAAAACTTTAAACGTCATTTCCGAATGGCACCGTTTTGGCGCTTAAGCTGTTCTACTACTACTAAATTATCTAATATCGAACATTTCAATTATAATTTGAGATTAAATATATTTATATGAATGAAACATAAAATAGTGTTTACATTTTGATTTGAATTTATAAAACGTTTTGCATTTTAAACAAGATGTTTAAAGTTGTTTTATTATCGTGTATTATATATGAATATTTATGCTATATCTAATAATATGTGTGTTTATTTATATGGCAATCATTTTATTCCATACAGCAAACAACAAAGGCCTAAATTTGCCAATGCTGGGTTAAGGCCTCCACTCCCTTTAAAGGAGAAGATTCGGAACATATTCCACGATGCTGTTCCAATGCGGATTGGTGGCATACCCATGTGGTAGAATTTCTTTGAAATTAGACACATGCAGGTTTCTTCACGATGTTTACTTTCACCGCAGAGCATGAGATATATTATAAAGACAATTTAAGCACATGAATATTCAGTGTTGCCTGGGTTTGAACCCACGATCATCAGTTAAAATGCACGCGATCTGACAACTGGGCCATTTCGGCTCTATTCTATAATATAACAGCTGTTTATTGAAATCGACGTTACTGACAAATCAATTTGAACCTTCTGTTAACAAAAAAACTTGAATAAACAGGCCATATTGTTACTCAATACAAGCTTATGTAAATTATATCAAAGCGTGTTATTAGTATTCATTGATTTTTATTTGTATATCGTTGATTATGTTATTTCATTTGCCGAATGTATAATTTACATTCAGTACCTTTGGTAGTATAATCAATTCGATACAAGATTCAGAGGTTCTTCGAATGAAGTAAATTTTAATTGTATGTTTATTATCGTGATTTTGATGTCGTTGAGCCACAGATCTACTAAAAGTTAAGAGAGTCAAATCCACGTAATATTAATTAATTTTGAGTCAATATAATGCTAATAATTGCTTTCATTTAGAAGCGTTATACTTTAAGGCTTCGGAAATCACGTAAACCTTTCGTATTTCGTTAAATAACTAATCCTAGATGATACGCGTAAATATTAACATTACTCTCGTACCATAAGGACACGCGAGGCACGTGTTCGGGGCCCCCATCCTGAAGGGGGCCTGAAGAACCAACAATTTCTCTCACATGTTTGTGCACACGTTAACTGCTATGTATATTTTCGATATTGCCATATTTGTAAGAAAGAACTATTTTACCAAGAAGTTAGTGACGATATTTGACATGAAATATTGAGTTTAGCTATTTTTTTTATTTTTATGGTATAGGTTGGCGGACGAGCATATGGGCCACCTGATGGTAAGTGGTCACCATCATCCATAGACAATGACGCTGTAAGAAATATTAACTATTCTTTACATCGTCAATGTGCCACCAACCTTGGGAACTAAGATGTTATGTCCCTTGTGCCTGTAGTAACACTGGCTCACTCACCCTTCAAACCGGAACACAACAATACTGAGTACTGTTATTTGGCGGAAGAATAACTGATGAGTGGGTGGTACCTACCCAGACGGGCTAGCACAAAGCCCTACCACCAAGTAAAATACACCAAGTAAAGCTATAGATATGTTATAGCCATAACATTGTACAACCATACAGATTGCTAAGAATTTACGAAAATTGCTTGAGCCGGCTCTGATAGTTAATAAATCTATGCTTCAAAAAACACTTGTGCACCATATCAGTTATAATAAAAATAATTAATAAACACCTGTTATCTCCGATGATTTTTTCGATTGAGCTCCTAAATTCATTTTCGCTGAATGAATCCAGGTCTAAGCGAATTCCTATTTTATGATGAACGTATTTTTCAACATTATACCATTGGTCTCCCAATATCGGTATACCGATGAGAGGTACTCCTGCACTTATAGATTCATCTGTAGATTGTAGTCCTCCTTGAGTTATAAATAGCTTTACATTTGGATGACCTGTAATCAATTACTTAGATTTCATCGAGTAATTAAAGTATGTTTTTTTAGTGTTCTTAAATCCAAGAATTGGAACTGGCATAAAACAGAACAGATTCCATATTCAAATTAATTTTCAATAAAGTAATGAATAGTAGCAACAACATTTCCAAAGTTAAAGTATTATAAGCATTGATATTGTGCGGGAACACAATACAACGTTTTTATTATACCTTGTTAAGGATATAATCAGCTATCATATTACTTAAGAACATATTGAAACTTACGAAGAATATCGGCTTGTGGGAGCCATTTGAATATTTTAATGTTTTCCGACTTGCCAGGCAACACGTCCTTATCCCACTTCAACAAAACATCATATGGTAGTTGGGAGAGAACATTTAGAAACATCTGTATTTTCTCAGGAGGCAAAAGAGAAGGACTAACATTTGTTCCCAAACTAAAGTAAATAACCCCATTTTTCGATGAATCCAAATAAAGCTGTAAGTCCTGTAAAAAATTTTAGTATCAGCATCGATTTAATCCACTATTATGTAGCTATTGCAACTTTATTACGCCCTAGTTGGTGGTAGCACTTTGTGCAGTCTGTGTAGGTATGACCTTTTCATAATATTTCGTTTGATTTTGCGAAGTCCAATCCATTATAGGAATTGGTAATATACTGTACTGGCAAATTTGTGTATTAATAACAAAATATCTTTTTGTTCCAAATTTAAAATTATCATATTTTATAGGTAAATGGCATTCGTGACAAAGCTGTTTATTATTTAACTAAAAGTGCTTGCCATTGAATTATTAATTAATATTTGGCTTTAGCGTTATACCATATAATATTATTAAGAAGTAATTAATGGCTTTTTTTTTATGAAATTGCTTACTTACGTTTATATTTAGACTTAATAAAGAAAAAATCTATAGAAGTTCAGATTATTTGAAACCAAGGAAATGTTATATAGTATCGAATAATTCTGAATCATCTTTAAGAATTCTGAATTAATTAATATTTAAAGAATTTGACTATGTTATTCAAAGATTTGTATGATAATGACGGTTTTCGAGGAAGAAACCCAACATCGGGCTATAGATATTATTTTAGGGTAAGTCAAAATACAAATTAAATAATCAAAGTAAGTTATTAGCCCGTAAAATTACCGTTGAATTGACTCATTAGAATTTTCGTTTGAAAGTCAATTTACCAAAATAGTATTCCTCATTAGTAAGTTAAAAAAGGTGGCAAATCAATTCATTTCAATTCAATTTTTTTTTGCTTCATTAAGATTTATAAGCAAAAGCATATACAATTAAATGGTCTTTGTTTGATTGTCTTTTACTTAAGATTATTCTACTTAATAAATGATAAATGTGCATCAAAAGAATAAAAGTTATGAATACAACTTTACCTGAGGCAGTTCTCTGGGAGGTGTTTTGTGTATTCCTCCCATATAAAGAACACTCGGTGGCACCGGTCGATTGTCACTCCAAATCGGATGAACATTAAGAAAAACCATATGTATATTGTTAAATAAATCATCCAAAGGTGGAACATCTGGACCAAACATCGATTTTAACACTTTATCGTTATCTAGTTGAATTTGATATAATTCATTTTCGAGCCACATATGTTTAAACATTTCATGAAGCTTTTCCCATTTTGATAGATTGTACGATCTCTGATGAAATTGTGATGGATACAAAAGAGGATGTGTAGCAGCTCCAATTAATTTTAGATGATACTCCATCGGACTCATGGAAGTAATATAGATCACTGGCAATTTAAGCAAATGTGAAAGTATCAATGTAGGTTGAGCGCACGCTTCTAGCAGCAACAAATCGTAATATCCATTTTTATTTTTGATTATGTCTTGTATTTCTTTCATTTGTATTTGTGAATAAAAAATGTCATTTACAAGTCGTATGACATTAGTCATTTGTGTTTGTATATCTTTAAATTCTCCGAACGATTTACTGTGTACAACATCTCTCCACATTGCGTATGATAAATCGTGGACGTCTATTTCAGTTAGGTTAGGTGGCGCTTCATTTGGTTTGTACGCTGGATCTGTTGTGATAACTGTCACTTCATGTCCCCTCCTGACAAGCTCATTGGTCAAAGGTCTGAACGCTATTTGATGACTTATTGATGGTATTGGATATACTGCCAGTATCCTTGCAGCTGTGGCATATTTTGTTACGAATACGACAAACACACTTATTAACAATAATCTCAACATGTTTAAAGAACTAACAAATTCTGACTGATTTAATTTATTGCGGAAATCTTTATATATTAAATGTGTGGTTTTTAAGTATTTGCTTGATGTTTGAATATTTAGTCAAGGTAACTCTTTCGTAATTTGTGTACATTATAATATATTTGTATTATCATAAAATCTAATGGATTACATAGAATTTTATACGTTTTTATTTATAAGTTTTGTTGGAATAAATTTTCTAAGCCTACTTTTATTTAATGTTTCAAATTATTATTTTTCAATTTATTTTTATATTTTTAGTCACAAGAAAAGATTATTGAATGTCGATAATTACATATATTTTTAGATAGCAAACATGTGCGGTGATTTGATACTTTCGGTTTTGGAGCGTTGAAGGACAAAACAAAAGAAATTTAAAAAAATGTAAAGTCAAGATAAATAAAGAAAGTGATTATGATCATGAAGGAGTTATATTTTGGATATATTTTGTTGAGTTCACAATTTTATGAAGTTAAGATTTTTTATAAATAATAAAAAATCCTTAAGTTTAGTGAAATATTTTGAACATTTAGTTAGAAAGTGACAAACAAGATACTTATATTGATTTTTAAAAATGTAACATTCTGTTTTTATGTAACCTTTTAATTGGTGATTTTTTCAAAACTATAGACTTTTTGAAAAAATCATCAATTACGTCAGTGGATCCCGCATAATAATAATAATAATTTAAAAACAATTGAATAATTTTAAAATGAGTAATATATTTCAATTTATACTTTAATTTAGTTGGCAGCGCACTTGTGATAACATAGGTACACGTCCAAATGAACCCGTTTCTATTGATAATTATAATGAAGGCCACGCTTAGGTACATTTTTATAAAGATATTTTTTTTAAAATATTATTGTAGCCTAAGTTGCTCCTTGTTATATCAGTTATCTGCCAGTGAAATTCCCGTCAAAATCGATCCAGCCGTTCCAGAGAATACCTGGAACAAACAGGCAGACAGACAAAAATTATAAAAAAATATATTTTGGTATATGTACCGTGTATAACATACATATGAATTGAGTAAAAAAGGGCTTTTTTAATATTACAAACAGACACTCCTATTTTATTATATGTATCATTAAGTTGCATTTTATTGAAATAAAATTTAATAATATTACAAGTGTTGTCGATATTCTACTTTCCTTGCTTGCTTTCCTTTTAGAAAAAGTTTCGGAGGTTATATCTGTTACAATGCGTATTGGTGAGTACATTTATTATCATTCTACTCATGCAGATTTCCTTCTAATATTTCCCCCATCGCCGAGTACGGAATAAATACAAACACAATACAAGCTAATTAAAATTTTAACCTAGGTGAAAATTCTAATTATTTTAAATATTATACAGACAGTTACATAACGTACGTAGTAGACATAAAAAACGGTTAAAAAAATATACCACTTTATTACTTATACGTTACGCTACGGTGATCAAAGTACAAAAAATGTTTAATATGAATTAAAATATAGTAATATGGCTCTATTTTTTATCATTGAGTATAATAAGTTTTTGTTTTCTAGTTACAAAAAAAATACTAATTAATTAAGACACATGTGTAGGTGTAATTCATAGTTATATTGATTACTCATTTATCATTTTCACATTATGAAACCGTTAAAAACGTACCAGAAAAAGAAAGATTATATGTATGTACAAAACATGTCAAAGATCTTAGCATATATGGCATGCTCTTGAAGAAATTACTTCAAAAAACTATATCAGCTTGTAACAGTTAACCGGTAGAAATGTATAAGTATACAAAATTAAAATATCAATGTACGGCTAAAATCAAATATACTAGAACTATAAGTACAACAAATATTATACTTAAATATATACTGAATAAAATAAAATTTCGAAATTCCTGAATACTATATAACGCATAGCCGGGGACTCTAACATGATGAAATTTAGTACAGGAATTCCTTATGGAACGGAGATGAGGTAACTAAGGATAGATTTTATTTTAGAAAGTTTAAGAGAGATTTACAGAGTTTTTGAATATTCATGATCTAGAATCGTATCAATGGAAATTTGTATGGAAGTTATCATATTATTTGAAAAAAAAAAGTTATTTTCTGTCTTTGTTAATGTGTAAAAATATTTGAGTGTCAGGATAGTGAAAATTAATTCTTTAAACTAAAGACGCGGAGGAGTCCGTTTTTTATAAAGTCCCAAAAATCGGAATTGGTTTAAAAGCAAACTAAAATCTAAAAAATTTTATACTCTAATAAGTTCGATGTTCTGTAATGTTTCTAATGGGATATCCCATAAAGTACGTTGCCGACCTAGTAAGTAAAGTAAGTAAAAGTAAAGTAACAGCCTGTAAATTTCCTACTGCTGCTATAAGGCCTCCTCTTCCATTAAGGACAGGGTTTGGAACACATTCCACCAAGCTGTTCCAATGCGGCTTGGTGGAATGCACACGTGGCAGGATTTCGATGAAATTAGACACATGCAGGTTTCCTCACGATGTTTTCCTTCACCGCCGAACACAAAATTAATTATAAATTAAGCACATATACTATATAGTGGTGCTTGCCTGGTTTTGAACCCGCAATCATCGGTTAAGATGCACGCGTTCTAACCACTGGGCCATCTCATCCCATCTCTAGTAAGAATAATTTTAATTATTATAAATTTTTCATCGATGTCATTTAAAGTATTGCTTGTGAGTTTTTGTTATTACAGAAAATTTAATAATCTGATATTTTTTTTGCCCATTGTATTCGGTTTAGCTGACCTTAAAAAACGAGTATATTCCGAAGATTGCACTTACGATTTAAATAAAAATGAATGTTATCAGTGTGAAAAGATTTAATCGTAATCCACTCAAAACTTTTAGATTAAAAAATGACGTTAGTACGAAATTGAAGGTACTTTTTTATAATATTATATAGGTATATAAATACTTACATTTATTCCCAAAATTTTAGTAATTAAACCTACGGGTAGTCTGCGTCGTTTTTCCAAGGGTTACTTTGTATTCATAGTTGTATAAATGACATTCATGAAAGCTATTCTTGGCACTGAGGAGAAGGTATGCACTACGCTTAGGGCCTTAGTTGAAGTCGGTTCGCTGTGACGTTGGTCTTATTCCGCTCCTGCTCCACAGTTTCTACGTCTTGCTTGCGAGCATAGATTTGATGATATATGGGAACGAGTAGGTATCATCCACAGTGATTGCCTGGAAATGCTTTTGTGGGTCACGGCGCACAGTCCGTCCTGTTGTCCGCCGTGTCTTGTCTCTTCATCAGGGATTGTTAAGCTGAAGTATGCTGTCATGTTGACCCCTAGCTTATTTAAATAGAAGTGAATGTCAGGTTCACTAAAGTTTTCCTGTTTATGAAACATTGGAACAGCGTTGAAAAATATGTTCTAAACCTTCTCTTTAAAGGGAGAGGATGCCTTAGCTACCCAGTACTGGGAAATTTACAGGCTGTTGTTGTTATTATTGAATGAAATTTGAATGTAAGTTTCTATGAAGTCTTCCTGTTTATACAGATGGAAATTTGAAACATTATTACGAAAACTGATCCAATCATAAATATCCACAAATACGGTAAATTAACGATTGTAATTACAGTAATTCGGGATGGCCAAAATAATATTATCGTTTTACAAGGATGCTTCAATCTCTCTATCTTTTGTTAGAATGACCAGCTATCGTCCAATTGTTTTATAATGACAGCTCAATTATATAAATAAAATTTTAACAAAAAGAAAAACCGACTTCAAACAAAACACTATTTTAAAACAAATGAATATGCACGAAAAAGTTTAAAAAATAATTGCGTATTTAACATATTTTTTAGAGTCTTCCTAAGTTAAATGAAATGAAAAATATTAGACTACTTAAAAGTCGATTAACGATTATATCATGTAGTTATAGTTATTGGTATATTCGGAGCCGGTGTCAGCCACGGTGCCCTTGCCCCAACAATCAAAAAAGAAAGAAGCGATACGAGCCCCTTGATTGATCCAGTATATTATTGTGTAAAAGGTAATTTGTAAAAAACATATTTGTTAAAGTATTCTCGTATTGTTTTTTGATAGATATACTGTAGGGTTTTATTGGCTGACACCGACTCCAAATATAACAATAATTATAACTACATGATATAATCGTTAATCGACTTTTAAGTAGTCTAATATTTTTCATTTCATTTAACTTAGGAAGACTCTAAAAAATATGTTAAATACGCAATTATTTTTTAAACTTTTTCGTGCATATTCATTTGTTTTAAAATAGTGTTTTGTTTGAAGTCGGTTTTTCTTTTTGTTAAAATTTTATTTATTTTTTTAATTTAAGTGAAGCTGATGTTGACTAACTATTTTTTTTTAATATGGATAGATTAAGCGTTCCGTTTATATGAGTCTGAAACTACTTCGAGGACAATTTCAAAGGAAACTTGCGAATAAAGCAAAAATAGACTTTCGAAAATGCGGATTTAATACGTCACGCGGCGTAAACTACAAGGATCCCTCGAAAGAGCTGTAATCGAACTCAGCAAAAAAAACTTTGAAAAAGACCAACTATATTTCGTACATCATATGACATCACATCACATACACAAAATTTGATTAAAGACAGAAAGAAATTCTGCCCCAAATCGCACCCTAACTGCGAGCCGTATAGGAGTTCCATCACTACATAGTATAAAACAAAGTCGCTTTCTCTGTCCCTATATCTTTAAATCTACGCAACGGATTTTGATGCGGTTTTTTTTAAAAGATAGTGTGATTCAAGGGGAAGGTTTGTGTATATAATACATGAACAATATAGTAAAGAAACACTGATAATTTTAGAAGTTTGCGATGTGATGTCGTATATAAACAAATTCTGTAGTATATTTAGTATCAGTATTGCACCCGTGCGAAGCCGGGGTGGGTAGCTAGTTGATTATAATATTCGACTGTGATAATTACATAAACATAACCAAATTACGGAAGGTGACTCAAATATCCAAATAACCTATAAATAAAAGATTCGACCGAGTATCGCTAACGTGCTCCTCAGAATTGTTCCGTTCCCTTCCGTTCCGTTACTTTGTCATGGATCCTGTGCTCAGAACCTTACCAAACTTTCACCAAATTACCCTTGAAGTATATATTTTATAATAAAAAAAAAATTATCAAAATTGGATAACGTGATTTTCAGTTATTCACCTATTTGTCGCGCATATACATAATGCAAATTTAAGACTTATGTCGTTTTCACATGGATACCATAATCGGAAAAAAAAATAAAAAAAATGGGACCCCACGGGAAGCACTACCTTTCAAACAAAAAAAAAATTATCAAAATCGGTCCACCCAGTGAAAAGTTATGAGGTAACAAACAAAAAAAAAAAAAAAAAAAAAAAAAAAAAAAAAAAAAATACAGACGAATTGATAACCTCCTCCTTTTGGAAGTCGGTTGAAAATAAGAAATAGTGTTACATGCCAGTATTCAATGCTATGCCATATAAAAAAATATTTATTACAGTTTTAGAAATTATTGATCAATCAATTACAATAATATTTGTATACAATAAAGTAAATTCAATAGCCCCTGCTATATTCATAATATGCAATAGTAATGTGATATAAATTATGATATACAATCAAATGTCATATGACCGTATTAAAGGCTAAGGTTACTCTCGTAACACGATCTTGTAAGATTATAATTTGATGTAGTATATCTTTTATATAACATTTAAAAATTGATTGATAGTAGCAATGTTACTTTTCAAAATTTTATACAATATGATATTTCTTAAGTTCATTTTTGTTGCTTAAATTTTGTCACTAACCTGTGAATATTTATGGTTTGTTGATTATAGCCATTAAATTTTAAAGGCGAAGAAACCGTATATAGTTTGTGAAACACAGAAATAATAAAATAAAATATGATATTATTCACAAAAATAAAGTTAAACAATAAATATTTTAATAACACTTTATTAACAAAATTCATTAATAAGTTTTATTTATCCAAGATAATTTAAGTATCGCAATAGTTTTTTCAAGAGTTAATAATATCACCACCTTGATGCATGACTTATATTTATGAATCTTATCAAAATTTAATTAAAATATTATATAGGATAAAGTTAATGTTAGTAAAATTAATTAGGGTCATTTTATAAGTATATATAGGGTATCGGAGAGTGAAACAAGTCTCAGTAACCTATATAGTTAGTCATTATCAGCCCACTGCTGTCCATTGCTGAACATAGCGTCACAACAACAACAGCCTGTAAATTCCCACAGCTGGGCTAAAGGCCTCCTCTCCCTTTAAGGAGAAGGTTCGGAACATATTCCACCACGCTGTTCCAATGCGGGTTGGTGGAATACACATGTGGCATAATTTCTATGAAATTTATCACATGCAGGTTTCCTCACGATGTTTTCCTTCACCGCTGAGCACGAGATGAATTATAAAGACAAATTAAGCACATAAATCAGCGGTGCTTGCCTGGGTTTGAACCCGCAATCATTGGTTAAGATGCACGCGTTCTAACCTCTGCTTTGCTTTGCTCGGTAAATATAGTAAGTACTGTAGCTTAAGTTAACAATTCAGAGAAATTAGTGTAAATAGTTAATAGTTCTATAGGGAATTTCACTTATAGTAATCTAATTATAAGCATAATACTGATTATTTATAATCATTATTTTTTTTAAATAAACAATCATAAAATGATCGATCATCCAAAAATGAGCATTCAATTGCTCACCTATAAGAATGGAATCGAACCCGGGACCTCGGAGCAGTGTACCCATTTTCATTTTCACCGATGTACACACTACTCGACCATAGAGGTCGTCAAAAGGCGAACATTCGCGGGTGACTGATTGCAAGTTGCATGGTAATTTTTATTAATCTCGTCTTATACAATATGTTAAGAAAAATTGTTTCCCTGATCAGCTTCGATTTCTTGCGATAGCCGGGCCTGGGCTAGTTATCGACCTTCGGTCACAAATTAATGTTTAATAAAATCACGTCTCACAAGTTCGAACTAAAAACGTGATAGGAAGTCGAATGAATCTTTAGTTATAAAATATAGTTGCCTTGGAAAGACGACGTCGAAGAAAAACAATAAGGTCAACTTTGACAGTAACATTTTTTTCTTTTTCATGTTAACCCGAAAGGTTATAATCAAAAAAGGTTTTAATGGTCATTACGAGAATGTATAATCGACTTAAGAAAGTAGATTTATCAGAGTCAGATCTTAAGATGAGATTATTTTTTCGTACCTTTGATCAAAATAAATTGCTCAAAAATCATCATGACTCCCAATCTCTGAAGGAATTAAAAAGTTTAAGGAGCCTTTGATATTCCGAAATTATAATCGTGTAACTTGATTCGATTATATAAAGTACCTGGGCGATCAAGCCTTGGTTAACTTGACTACTTTTATCTATATATATTTCTTTGAAAGAAATTTATTTTTTATTACACACTAGCTGAACCGACGACTTCACACTAACGATTTTTTTTAAACTTTACCAATAGCACATAAACATTTTGTCCCCTTGAAGGTTAAATGAAATGAAATCTTTCCCCAGAACTCAAACTTCCACCACACCAAACTTCATCTAAATTAATTAATTGGTTTTGCATGAAGTGGTAACAAACAGAGTTACATTCTCGTTTATAATATTGGTATAGTTTGATTACTCTGAAAAAAATATATCTGACATAAACTTTAAAATATAAATTCAATGTAAAATGGTTATTGAGACGTTTATGAAATACAAAAAATCAATTTATAAATATTAAAAAAATAGTTATAATCAATATTAATAGAACATTAAGCAGCTGGATTGAATCTGTTTCAGCTGAACCAGTAGTGGCGTAATAATCTAATCTAAACTATCTTCAAGTACCCTCAATACAGAAATAGACCCAAAAAAAAACATATATACTCGTACAGGAGTCGTACATTATATTCGCATTTACGTTCGATTTCCGATTTCCTAAGATTCGTTTGCGTTTATTGGTCTTGAAAAATAATTCTCTAAAATTTATTATAACGTAACTAAAACAGACTATTATTATTATCACTAAATCCATTACGAGACATATATGTAATACAATCATTCACATAGTCGTTCAGATATCGTAAATCAAGACCATGCAGGAGACAGTGCCATCTTACGCAAGCGCCCTACTTTCCTGAACTTGAGCAAGACATGTGGGTGAATCAAAGTAAGGTTCGGTTCGGCTATTGGAACGAGAGATCTAATTTGCATTTAGGAAAATTATTTATACCAACATTTTTTATTTCAAGTAATATCGACTCAAGTTGTTAGTAATACAAAACTTCATTTAATAACTTAATTGTCTATGTAAGTATTTAACCTAAGGCTATATAATAATAAAAATATGAATCTTTAGAAATGCGAATCACCACTGCGCCATTCCGTTAAAAATAGCGTAGCAGTGACCCACTTATGTTTCAGGATGCTGTTGGTAATGCACCGCACTCGGCACACCAGGACACTACATCTTTACTATTATACTATCATCTGGACTAAAGGACAGTTTCTCAAAATTCCATCCATAAAAGACTTGACTTGACTTAGTTGGAGCTGGAGACGCATTGCAGACAATGTAGGAAACATTGCTACTGTTATAGGACTCAGGAGTAGGTTTATATCATTGGTGACAATTACCTTATAAATTAAAAAAGGTTAAGAATTTCAGACAATTTAGTGACTATATTCGTTTTTTATAAATTACAATATAATACAGTTATTTCTTAATTTACTTACAATATCAACTTACCAAATATTGTGACGTAAAAAATGTAAAATAGTATTGTTGTATTCCAGTTTGAAAGGTAAATTGAGCCACTGTACAGGTACAAGGGACTTAGATGTAAGAGAACGTCAATATTTCTTACATTTCCGATGTCAATCTACTACATGACGTATGATTTGTACTGAGTGAACACGTAAATCACTAAGATATAGATAACGTTAATATAATTTTTAATACTATTATAGAAATCATAAAATTGATATAATCTTTATATTACTGTGCAAATAATAATTATAAAAAAAATCAATAGATATATAACACGATTAATGCTAAAACTGTTACTGATTACGAGAATTACATTTTTATCACCAAATTTTGTCATCCATATCTACCATTTAATCATCACGCACTTTACATTCATCACACATGTCAATTAGTCTAGTTTGTTTTTACTTTATTTTTCTTACATAATAATTTTGATATCAATCTGAATACAAATATAAATACTATAATTAATAACATTAAAGCAATAAATACTATTGATAGTAAAAATAAGACTATTTCTATTTCTAAATACTGAGCGTATGGAACATTGGCCGATGGTGCACGGAGATGTCTGGCGCCGCCGTGTCTCACTACATATTCGATCCACCATATAGATCGCTGTAGTGGAGTTTCTGGTTGATCACGCATTAGTTCACGAAGCTTGATAAGATTTTGACGATAACTGAAAATAACGTACATTTTAGTTATGTGTAGTAAAAGCTGGTAAACATGTCTCACTTCGATTCGTACTATCACGCTGCTCTAATGCGGATTGTCAGGTACACATGTAGCGCGTGGTAGAAAAACATCGCGTGAAACGCATGACCTTTTCACGTGATGTTTTCCTTCACTGTCGATCGCGAAACTAGTAATAATTATAAATGCAAAAATAATTTGGATTTGAGTCAACAATTTTCAATTAAGAATCACTTATTACACGATTCTAATGGATAATGAAAGGTTTAAAAAAATATTTTAAATAAAAAAATATTTCTCTAACTCATACCACATAAAATTTGGTGTAATAATAATAATTAATAATGAAGGCACTCATAGGTTTAACAATAAAATAAACATAATCGTAAAAAATAAAATACCTTTTCCACTATTTTACCATGTGTTCTTGTTAGATTTATGTAAGTACCAATTAAGATTTTAGTAACATGAAACTAAACAAATATTTTGTGTACACCAGTTGAAAATAATTATTATCTAACCAAAACATTCCTAATATATGGTGATATTTAAGCTTATTTATGCTTGTTCCATTCCAAAAATAACGCATCAGTCAAAGTAAAGTACGAGTATATTACCTAATGAAATTATGCCTAAGATGGCTAGTTTTTTTTTTAATACATTTGCATATATAACCTTTAAATATCTTCAAGATCCCGCATTAAGACAAAATAGACTACATGATTATTTAACAAAATTTTTTGGTAATATTGTAGAGCTGGAAATATTTTTACATTCCCAAAATTCTGGGTAAGAGTAAAAATAGTAAAATATATTATTTTTCCAAGAAATATAAAGTAAATAAAATCAACGTGGAATAGACTACGAGTATTAAAATCCAATTAATCTAAATAATATTTACCTTTCGTCATTTATAACTGTTTCGATAGCGTTTTTGAATTTGTCTTCAGTTAAGGTTCCAATGTCAAGGTTTATACCGATTCCATGCTTCTCATATTTTTCAGCGTTATACCATTGGTCTCCTAACATTGGTAGAGCAACTAGAGGTACTCCTGCAGTTATGGCCTCATCCGTAGATTGAAGTCCAGCTTGTGTCACAAATAGTTTTACCTTAGGATGCCCTGTAAAGATACTACATTTTTGACAACGAAGATACTTCACATTCAATTATTCATAATTA